>NC_142929.1:145173691-145191191 GCF_046866305.1 Octopus bimaculoides | reverse complement strand
CACCGCCTTCAATATGATAAAATATTAACAGGAAGTGTAACCTGTGTTGGACTGGAAACCGTTGTGTTACGTCACATCTTGAAGGTTATGTTTTTGTAATCTAAAAGAGGGAGAGCGCAAAGATATATATAAACGAGACAGTAAAACCCTTAAACTTCCAAGATGAATGCGAAAATGCCGATTACATCACAGCTTTGTGGAAGACATTATACATGTGATCAGCAATTATTAAAAAAATGTTATTAATTATTACTTTCCATTGAGATATTCGTTCTACACAAAACGCTGCTCTGGAAGATGGACAATGCCTCTGTTAGTGAATATATGCATATGTATCAAGACAAGGAATTTTGGTGGAACATTCCCATGAAAACCTCTACAAAGTACAAACAATACATACGGTGTTGCGTAAAGAATTGAATTTTCGTCCGTGGAAACCCCATTACGTGCAGGAGCTAAAACCTGAAGAATGTGACCACAGAAGTCAAGACATCCATAACTTTAAGAAGTCCGGATCTCATTTCATGTGATTTTTACGAATGAGGCTACACAGAAGGGGAGGTGTACAAGACAAAACCTCGCACACTAGAGGACTTGGAGACACAGATTCAGGAGGTTCTCAATGATATCCCAGATGACCTCCTTCAGAAGGTTGTTCATTCCATCCCTGGAATAATGAACATGTATCATTTCATCCCTGTAATAAAGAACATGTATCATTTGTTTCAATAAATTTGTAAAAAGAATATAGATTTTATTACCAATTTTTGATGCCTACTTACTTTTCACCCACCCTGTATTTCGAATCTCTGGATTCATCAGTTGACTCTGTCTGTCGGCTTGTCTCTCTTAGGAGTAGCTGTTTGGTAAGTAGCTTGCTTACCAACCACATGGTTCCGGGTTCAGTCCCACTGCGTGGCACCTTGGGCAAGTGTCTTCTACTATAGCATCAGGCCGACCAAAGCCTTGTGAGTGGATTTGGTAGACGGAAACTTAAAGAAGCCCGTCGTATATATATATATATATATATATATATATATATATGTATATATATATGTTTGTGTGCGTGTGTGTGTGTGTGTGTGTGTGTGTGTGTATTGTATGTGTGTGTTTGTTCCCTCACCGCGTGACAAACGATAATGGTGTGTTTACGTCCCCGTAACTTAGTGGTTCGGCAAAAAAGAAACGATAGAATAAGTACTAGGCTTACAAAGAATAAGTTCTGGTGTCGATTTGTTCGATTAAAGGCGGTGCTCCAGCATGGCCGCAGTCAAAAGACTGAAACAAATAAATAAAGAATATATATATATATATATATATATATATATATATATATATATATATATATGCGTAGAAGGTTGAAAAGGAACACACAAGTTGATATATATATGGAAAAAAAAGTTAAGGTAGAAAATGCTAAAATAATTTTATAAAAAACATTTCAGTACCGGCTTCGGTCATTGAGAATTTTTCAACTGTAAGTATGGAAAACCATTAAATTTTGGAAAAATTAAAAGAATAGTTTTAAAAAAGAATATTTGCATAGTATTCAAATCCAAGGGGCATTTTCCTTGTTTTTGCCTGTCTCTGTCTCTCTTGTTTACTCTTCTGGGTTCGAGGTAGAACTCACAACGACCTTGAACCCACAAAGGTAACCAAGAGAGACTGAGACAGGAAGAAACAAGGAAAATGCCCCTTGGATTTGAATACTATACAAATATTCTTTTAAAAAACTTATTTAATTTTTCCAAAATTTAATTGTTTTCGATGCTTACAGTTGAAATAGTCTCAATGACCGAAACCGGTACTGAAATGTTTTTTATAAAATTATTTTAGCATTTTCTACCTTGACTTTTTTCCCATATATATATATATATTTTTTTTTTCTATATATATATGTATATATGTATATATATATATATATATGTGTGTGTGTGTGTGTGTGTGTGTGTGTCGTATGTATATGAACATATTTTTTGCGTATGTATATAGATACGTATGTATTTGTGCAATATATATATATATATATATATATATATATATATATATATATATATATATATATATATATATATATATATATATATATATATATATGTGTGTGTGTGTGTGTGAGTGTGTGTGTATGTATGTATGTATATATACATAAAGTGATTCACAGAATGTAAGCTAAACTAACTGATTAATATATGTCTACCTGTCCATCTACGTATATGTAAGTGTATCTTTTCATCTACCGATATGCACACACACACACACCCACGCACACACACTCACGCAAACACACTCACATACACGCAAACACGCACACACATACTAGGAGACAGATAAAAATATTTCAAAATAGTTTGTCGTGCAAATTTTTATAGCAACCAAACGGAAAGGTAAATAATTAGACCAGGACAGAGACAAATTGAAAACAATGGGTGGAAAAGAAAGAGAAATAATGAAGAAAGAAATATATTGGAAGAACAACAATCTTTTGAAGTAAAAAGTAAAGAAAGAAAATGTAAAAACAACAAACAAAAAGGTTAACAGGATAACTGAAGTATATAAGAATACAGTGAAGGACGTAAGTTAAGAGAAAAATGGAAAAGTATGAAGGGAAAAATGGACAGAAGGAGAGAGGAGAGGATAGAGTGAGTGAGAGAAAGAAGGGAAAGAGAGAGAGAAGAGAGGGATGGAGGAAAGAGGGTAGGAAGAAGTTTAAGTGGACATGAATAATGATAAAAGAAAAGATGAGGAACGAGGATGCTCAAGGGTTTGGTAAACGAAGAAGTGGATGCTTGATGGAGGACCTAGATTGGATGAAAGGTAGATAGAAAGATGAATAGATAGATAAACAGATAGACAGATAGATAGGATAGATAAGTAAATAGATAGATACATAGATAGATAGTCAGATAGATGGATAGATAGATGGACAGATGGATAGCTAATTAGAAAGATAGATGGATAGATAGATAAATAGATAGATAGATAGACAGACAGATGGATTGATAAATAGATAGCTAGATGGTTAGATAGATAAATAGATAGCTAGATAGGGAGGACTGATAGATAAATACATTTCTTTTATTAGCCACACAGGGCTCAACGAAGATGGGACAAATACAATGTAGAGCTTTTCTTTTTGGGAGGGGGAAGGAAGGAAAAAAAAAAAAAAAAAAAAAAAAAAATTGGTGGTGTCGATCAAAAGGGATCGTAGGAAGGGAAAAGGGGGCAGTTCGATCAAAAGGGATCGAAAAAAAAAGAAAAGGAAAGGCCGATCAATAGGGATCGTGTATCACACAGTAATGTTCTCGTGTAAAAAGAGGGGAGGACAGTTTAGGTTTAGCCGTGGAAGGAAAAGCCTACGGAAAAGACCACGGTAACCTTGGTCAATATTCTCATTGAAGAAACTATAACAGTAAGTGACTCTCTTTTGCCTTTTTGTTTTATTTTTTTTTCTTGTTCATAGGGTTATGCTCAAGATGGCTCCGTCGTTCACACGTGCCATCCTTGCTACATTCACCCATCTTTTTTTGAAGCATTCACTAGACAAGACTTCCCTTTCTACTCTCAACTTCCTCTTCAGGTGATACTTGAAGAAGTTGATGAGAGATTGCCCAGAGAGGAAAGTCTTTGTCTCTAGACCTTTCAGACGCGTCCACCATACACATTCTTTCGCCATAGCCACAAGGACGATGAAAATAGCTCTTCCTTCCCGTTTAAAGGAAGGAGGCGCGACAATATTCACGATAGACTCGGCTGATAGACCGACTCGTCCCACACGCGATAGCAGTTGTTCGACGTAAGCCCACAGCTCGGAAATGGTGGGACACTGTACGAGTGCGTGCAGAACGGTTTCGTCGCTCTGCCGGCATCTCGGACAGGTCGGCCCCGTGTTTCTCGAGCCATGCCTGTAGAGCTTATCCCGAACGGGTAGTGCTTCTCGATAGCACTGCCAGGCCAGGGATCTCTGGAAGTTGTCCATAGGTCCCGGCCCGAAGGTCGTCTTAAACAGGCGGGTCAGGTATTCCTCGTCGACGCCCAGGTTCGCCCCGAGATCGTCGTCATACCTTCCCTCCACTAATCCACTATAGAATGCGTTAGTTGTGATGCAGTCGCTCAAGGTTGACCCGGGTTGTTGGAGTTGCCGAAGAGCAGCGCGACACTCGCGGTGCCATTCGCCCTTCCTCGGCCTCTTCTTGATCCATGACTGCAGTTCGGTCATGGAGACGAGCTGCGGGAAAGCGCGCCGCACAAACGGCGACCACACCTGTTCACCGCTGTCTACGTAGAGCCGGAGATGTCGCAGTCTCAGCGCGTGTCTGCGCATCATCAACCACGGCATGCCCAGTCCTCCTTTTAACGGGTGTTGGCAGCAAACGGATCGCCTAACCATCGGAACGCTTCCTTTCCACAAGAAGCGGAAGAGGATGCGCTCCAGTTTGGTGATGGTAGGGTCGGGACAAGGAAGGACGGTCAGGCGGTAGTAGATGACGGACGCGATGTACGTGTTCGCCACCTCCGCCCGACCTTTCAGGGAAAGCTTCCTCTCGGCCCATTGCCGGGCTAGAGTGGCCACCCTTCTCGTTATCTCGTCCCAGTTCTTCTCCGTTTGGAGGTCTGGACCAAACCAGACCCCGAGCATCTCAACCGGACCGTCAGTCCAACGTCCCACGACGGAGGCGCTACTTGACGGCATGGGGTTGCTTCTCCAGGTGCCGAGCCGCAAGCCCACTGACTTATCCCGGTTGATTTTCGCTCCCGTTACCGCTTCGTATTCTCTCAGTGTCTCGCCGACAAGCTCGATGTGCTTTTGGCTAGACACTATGACGGTGACGTCGTCCGCGTATGACGACACGCTCGTCCCGCATCCCAACTCTCGCGGGATGCCCCTCAGCGTCGCCAGCTTCCGCAGTAGTGGCTCGAGAGTCAACACGTACAGAAGCGACGAGAGGGGGCATCCCTGACGGACCGAACGTGCAATGTCGAAGGGTCTTGATAGATGCCCATTGACGCGAACTACCGAACGGATGCCTCTGTACAAGGCAGCAATCCAGCCGCGGAAAATGGGACCGAAGCCGGCTGCTATGAGGACAGCCTCCAAGTATTGATGGTCTACCCTATCGAAAGCTTTCGATTGATCTAAATTGATCAGGGCCCCACCCATGCCAGGTTCCTTAACTACCCTCTCTATGATGTAGCGCATCAGATGGAGGTTGTCATGGATGCTCCTGCCCGGCACCGCGCACGTTTGCGCCTTGCCGATCAGTTTCTCGATGACAAGCGCCAACCGCTTGGCTAACACCTTGGCCAAAATTTTCAAGTCTGCATTGAGCAGAGTGATGGGCCTAAAGTTATCTATGACGTCCCCCTTGTTTGGATCTTTCTTCAGCAGCGTTACGGCTCCTCGACTCACAAAACCGGGAATGCTCCCGTTTTGCTGCCAGTTGCAGTACACGGCCGCCAAGACGTCTCCAAACAAGTCTGGCTTACAGTTGTAAAGCTCGTAGGGCAGACCATCCAAACCCGGAGATTTGTCCCTCGAGCATCCCGCCATCGCGTCCCTCACTTCCGCCGCCGTGATGGCACCTTCGCAGCACTCCGCCTCTCTTGCCGAGAGTCGTGGCAGGCTGTGCAGGTAGGCACTGAAGTCCACCCTGCGTTCTCGCTCGCCATTCGTCCCAAACAGTCGAGCAAAGTGCCGCTGAAAGGCCTCACACATTTTGCTTGGCTCGAGCAGTTCGCGCCCCTGTTCGTCCACCACAGACCGAATGGTGGCTTTGTTGCCCTGTTGCGCCTCCGCCACCCGGGCCTCTCGTGCGGCTCCAACACCTTCGTTTCTTAGAGCACGCATCCTAGCCCTGACAACGCACCCTTCGTGTTTGGCGTTGAAGTGTTGGTCAAGGGCCAACCTCGCCGCCAAAACGTCGGATGCGATGCCACTTCTAATTGCCTCTTCTAGCTTCTTAACTAGTTCACCCTCTACTCTGTTTCTGTCTATGGCTAGTGCTTTGCTATACCTAACCGCTTCTGCTTTTATTGCTCTCTTGAGGGCAAACCACCATTTGTTATTGATGATGGCTCCTGTCAAAGCCCTCTTTACTAACGTGCTAATCCGGTCTCTGAAAACTGGTCTCGACGGGAAAGACGCGTTTAGTTTCCAGTAACCGGAGCCCTGCCTATGTGTCTTATCTAAGTCTAGCGTACACGTCACAAGTTTGTGATCCGTGTAGCTGACTATGTGAAATTGTGGACACCCTATGCTATCTCTATCTACTCTCCTACACAGTATTCTATCTAGATACGATCTCGACGACCCGATGCGGTTTGTCCATGTCCACATTGGCGCATTCGGGTAATCGAGTCGGTACTTGTCAGACAGTTGAAAGCGTCTGAGCAGGTCTTTGAGGCATTTGCATCCCCGTCTATTCCTATCTCTGCCCACATAGTCTAGATGCGTGTCCAAGGTAGCATTCCAATCCCCCACTAAAAGTAAAGGACGAGACGTTCCTAGGAATACTTCTAGACGTCGAAAGAAATCCGGCCTACCTGTTAAAGGTGGTGCGTATACTGATATGAGTCGAAAAGCACACCCATCGCTGCCATCGACATCCAGAACAACCAATCTACCCTCCGGGTCTATGAATACTGTCTTTACTTCGAGATCCAGACTCTTGCGAAAGAGTACCGCCGTGCCACTACCGCCCATTCTCGGCAGACAGGGAGAAAAATAAATGTTAAACTGTCTGCCAAACATGGACGATAGGGCCCGCGGATCATGGAGTCTGGTCTCGCTTATGGCTATGATTTCTAGTTTATGTGACTTTATGTCATTTAGGAGGTACCCTTGTTTCCAAGGGGACCCCAAGCCACGCGCATTTACACAACCAATCTTGAGCATCATTTTGATTTGAGTGTTAAAGTTTTATAAAGAGAGTCACTTACCGTTTGAGAGTTTTTGTGTCTCCTCCTTCGGGTTTTCTTCGAGGAGATCACTATATAGTTTTTTCGCCAGGTATTTTTGGCATTTGCCAACTGCCTTTGGAAAAATAGATTTTAGTGTGTGGTGCAGGGTTGGTGTTATGTGTAGTATTTTGATGTGTTCTGGCGGTGTTGTGTATGGGTGGTTGCTGGTTTTTATGTCTTCGTTTGTTATGTTTGTTTTTGTGTTGATGTATTCCATCAACTCTGAGTTTTTTGTGTTGATGGCAGTGAGCATTGTGTGTGTACTTGCTTTTGGGGTTTTGTTGCTTGTGTTGTAGTTGTGTGTGCTTGTGTTGGTGTCTGGAGTGTTTTCGGGAGTTGTGTATCTCCCTGCTTTGTTTGTGTTTGCTTTTCTTTTCTTGCTCCTCTTCCTCCTTCCTTTCTGGGCTATTTGCCATTCCTCATTACTTTCATCTTCCGACGAAGGTTCTGAGGAATCGGAAGGGGGTAGGGGCAAATTGTGAGCGTCTGTGTGTGCTTGTGTGAGTGGTTGTGTTGCTGTTTTTGTTGGTGCTGATGGCTTGTTATTTGTGTGAGGTGTGTGTGATGTGGGGGAGGGGGAAACAGTCTTGGAATTTTCTTTCTTTTCCCCTGCTTCCTCACTTGTTGTTTTTGCAGATGCTGTTGTCTTCTCAGTTGCCAGTGTTGCTTGTGTTTCTCTTGTTTTGATTGTTGATGGTGGTGTTGGTAGTAGGGTTTTTTTTCCGGGTTTTGGTGGTTGCCCTTGTTGCTTTTTTTGGTTGGCGGCGGTTGGGCAACTGTCCTTGAGGTGTGCCTCGCTGCCGCATACATAACAACGTGGCCGCCTTCCTTCCACCACTACATATAACTTGTGGTCCTTTGCCAGTTGGATGTGTGTGGGGATCTTTTGGCACTCCTCTTCAGTGATATGGAGGAGGACTTCGACTTTTTTTCCCCCTTCCCAGTTTTTCTCCTCTGCAGTAGCAATTTCTAATATATTTGCCTCCTCCATTTCGAGGCATATAGAACCTACTATCCACTGTGTTTCCACTTGTGAAGGGACATTCTTTACTGTCACCTTCGTCACTCTCTGTCCAAGATAACTCGGTATCATCACCAAGTCATCTGTGTGGAGAGAGAGTGTTGAACATTCCTTCGCTAACTGTTCGCTCTTAAAGCGTACTAGGACCGTGGCAAATTTTCGTCCCCAAGTAACATGACTTTGAAAGGGCCATATCGGTTTGAGACAAATCTCAATTTTTTGGGTGGAGAAACTCTCCGGTCGCTTCGTTTTCTTGTTGATAAGTCTGTATGATATGTGCTTCTTGTTTGTATTTTCAATAATTGCTTTTGGTATGTGTATTTGTACAGTGTCACCTTCTTTCGTGAGAAGGGATTTTGTGTCATTGATTTGTTTTTGGGTGAATGTTAATATTGTTCTTTTTTCTTTCGTTGCATCGGCAAAATTTGTTTTTGTGATGCTGGCAGATATGTTGTTTGTGGCGTTTGTGGTGTTGTTTATCTTGTTCGTCTTGTAGTTGTTGATGGTGGTATTGACAGTGGTGTTGGTACTGCCAGATTCAAAGGTGGTGGTAGTGGCGGCAGAGTTTGTCGAAGTAGTGGTGGTGTTGGTGTTGAAGGTCGGTGTCCTGTTGTTGTTGCTGTTGTTATTGTCACTGGTAGTAGCAGTGGTGAAGACAGTGGTCGTGTTAGCAAGGACATTTGTGTCGTTGTCGTTGTTGTTGCTGTTGTTGTTGTTGTCTTTGTCGTTGATGTTGTTGTTGTCACTGGTGACGGTGGCAGGCAAGACTGCTGTAGCAGCAGAGTTTGTACACGTGATGGTGGTAGTGGTGGTGGTTGAGGCAGCAGCAGTTGACTCAGAATCATTGCTCTTCTTCATCACTTGTCTGCGTTCATGCGGAACGGCATTAAGTGTTTTCGCCTCTGGCATTAGGAGCGGGAAGTCGGCCTCGTTGAAAACCTTAGCCATATTCGTTTTAAAGAATATGGCTAGGAACGAGGAAGATATGTTTGAATTTTTGGAAATAAGGCTCTAAATAGAGCTATTTCCGATTTGAAAAATATATGTTCACGAAGTATTTTGTGTTATACACAACTTATACAAAATTTTAAAACAAAATAGGTCTTTTAAGAGGTGAAAAATGCAACTTACATGGGAGCCGATGTGTCTACCGTCCGTCCATGATGATAGATAGATAGATAGATAAATAGATAGATAGACAGATAGATAGATAGATAAATAGATAGGTGGATAGATGGATAGATGGATAGATAGGGAGGAGGATAGATAGATAGATAAATAAATAGATAGATAAATAAATGGATAGATGGATTGATAGATAGATAGATAAATAGATAGATGGATAGATGGATAAATAGATAAATTGATAGATAGACGGATGGATGATAAAGAGATATACAGACATAGATAAAGAGATAGATAGACCTACAGCGAGATAAATACAAAGATTGATAGACAGGTAAACAGAGAGACGGATAGATAGGTATTCTTACTTTTATTCTCATACTTGTTTCAGTCCTTTCTATGCGGCCATGCTGGAGCACCATCTTAAACGGTCTTAGTCGAACAAATCGACCACAGGACTTTGTTTTGTAAGCTTAGTACTTATTCTATCAATCTCTTTGCTGAACCGCTAGGTTACGGGGAGGGAAACACACCAACGTCAGTTTTCAAGCGATGGTGGTGGGGACAAACACAGACACAAACACACAAAACCTTGTGAGTGTATTTGGTAGACGGAAACTGAAAGAAGTCCGTCGTATATATCTATATATATATATATATATGGGAGAATATACAAATAATAACAACAGACGAGGACAGGTGGTGTAAATAACAAAAGTATATATTAGTATGACGCTCGGGAATACGGAAAGTCTTTGACGTTTCGAGCTACGCTCTTCAACAGAAAGAATACGGAGACAAGGAGAAAAACACGGAGAAAAAAAATTGATAGATATATAATATATATATATATATATATATATGTATATGTATATATATATATATATATATAAATATACATATATATATATATATATATATATATATATATATATATATATATATGTATGTATGTATGTATGTATGTATGTGCGCGTGTTTGTGTGTCTGTGTTTGTAACCAACCATCGCTTGACAATCGATGTTGATTGGAATAAGTACTTGGCTTACAAAAAATAAGTCCTGAGGTCAATCTATCCTACCAAAGGCGGTGCTCCGGCATGGCAGCAGTCAAATGACTGAAAGAAATAAGATAACAAAGGAATATATATATATATATATATATATATATATATATATATATATATATATATATATATATATATATATATATATATATATATACTAGCAATAATACCCGGCGTTGCACGGGTCAGAAAGTAGTAAATATTTAGAGGGTCTAGTTATGTTGTCAGTCTACATTACAGCAGTCTGGACCTCAAATCGGTAGTGCAAAAATGAATTGGGCATTCCAAAGTTTTATAGAGTTTTTATTTAGGTTATGGTTAGAGTTGACAATGCAATCTGACATCACTAAGTCTATGACAAATAAGTGTTTAGCCGTCCATGTAGCGACTCGTGTTGTATACCTCACTTTATCACTGCTGCCCGGCGCCATCCGACAATGCAAAGTTGTAGTGTGCATTGCAATGGTGTGTAGAGTTATCTTTGTGTTTATCAGATGTAGACACAGAGAGTGAATCAAAACGTGTATTTCACAATTGAGCATTTTGGTGGATTGGTCTGTTTAAACAATCGTTAAGTACGACCGTCATTAAAATGGGGAGAATGATTGTATGTTGATTAGTTGTCATGACGTATGGGTGGTATCGACGTTGAATGTTTGTCCACGCCATTTATGTCGTAGAATGCCTGAAACTGCCATAGCAAATGCGTTCTATGTATCTCTGCCCTTTTCATAAGCCTCTACCAGTTAATTGGCGTAACATTGCATGCCTCCTTTCTGCTTACACATGGAATGCATTAGAAGCGCATAAGAAAACACTGATTGGTTGAAGTTACGTCCTTAAAGATGTTCAATCGCCCCTTAAGCCATCGTTGGAGTAATTATCCCTCCTATTTTTTGTAAAAAACCTAAATGCTGCCCTAAGGTTTCTCTTTGTGAAATGGGCTGGCTGTGTGCAATCCGCGTGGACAACCAAATTAGGACATGAGCAGGAGGAAGATCCCTTTTCTGCCATTCTGCATCGCACAAAGGCCAAATATTTGGCCTTTAGTGATGAAGTTCATGAGTTTGCTTATCTTCAAATGGAAGACCCGCGCAATGAGATCATGTTTGTCTTTGGCCTTCTGACCCTGAAAAAGTTCTATTCCAACCTCCCACCACCTAAGATTACAGGTGAAGGTGATAAATAAGTCAAGACGCCCGTAATAGCGGACGTATGTCATTGCGTCTTGTGTTCTTTCGTGCATGTAACATGGACCGCCAGTGAAAGATGACAGCAAGATGCGCACCTGACCCAACCCTCCGGGTGATACGTCCTTGCTGAGACCATCCCTAAGATGGATGTAGCTGTTTGATCGAAGTTTCTGTTGGTTAAACCTGATATAGGATAACCTCTCAGATTCCATTTTTGCACAAACATCGACAGCAAATTGGTGAAACAGGTCGCACGATCGCTGGAGGTGGTTAGTGCAGTCGTGACGGAGCAAGAATCGGTATGAGTAGAACTGCATGCACGAAACTTGTTTGGTACTCGTTTCGTTTCGTCTGCTCGGCACCCGCTGGTGAAGACCCAGGTGGTAGTCATCTTCTCCGCGCACAAAAAGAAGTGGAAACTGGAGCGCGTCGTATGCTCTGTATGTCTCGTTGATGCGCTTTACAGTTTGGTCACAGCACGAAAGAACAATCCTTCTGGGGTTGTGCTGTTCTCCGCCGAGCACAATGGCAATTTCGTTGCAATTGGGCGCATTGTAGCGACCAGAATGGTCGTTTGCCGGCCGTTTTTCAGCGTCAAGAACCACTGTGAAGTCCGGCACTGATGGAAATTCCAAGGCATACTTAAAGATCTTTACGTAAGAGTTATGCATGTGCAACGTTTCCTGGAGTTGAAGAATTACTTCAAAACTTGTGCTGGGGGAGATAGTTCTTCGGCGTGCCGCCTGTGTTTCGTAGTCACCGACATAGTACACCTGGAGGAACTGCGGTGTTTCGTTAGTAGAGGGTAGAAGGGGTTCAATTTTGTGGTAAATCTGCCCCTGAATTTTAAATGTAGGCATGAAGCCGCCTTCCCTAACGATATTTGCACCAAATGATGTCATCTGAAAGGCGCAGTTATACTTTCTCTATACTACCTACTACCTACTACTAAGCCTCCACAACTTCACAAGAGTAAGAGAGAGAGCGAGAGAGAGAGAGAGAGAGAAAGGAAAATGTTCCTTGTATTTGAAAACTATGGAAATATTTAAAAAAAAACATTTGATTTAATTTTTCGACAATTTAATTATTTTTCAAACAGAAACACTAAGAAAGAGTGAGAGAAAGTTGTGGTGAAAGAGTACAGCAGGGTTCACCCCCCACTGCTGGAACCTTGTGGAGCTTTAGGTGCTTTCACTGCCCTAACCACTGGACCACTGCACCTCCACTATATATATGCATATGTATATATATATATATGCATATATATATATATATATATATATATATATATATATATATATGTATGTATACACACTCACACGCACACACTCATACACATGTATATGTATACGTATATATGTATTTGTGTATATCTATCTATCTATCTATCTATCTATCTAGCTATATATATATATATATATATATATATATATATATATATATATATATATATATATATATATATATATATATATATATATATATATATATATAAGTATATAGATAGGTAGATAATCAGATAGATAAATAGGCAGAATGATAGACAAACAGTTAGGTAGAGGGATAGACAGTCAGAGAGACAGATAGATAGGTTTATAGATAGGTAAATAGATAGGTAGATAAACAAGTGAATAGATAGGTAGATAAACAGATAAATAAATGGACACACAGACAGATATAGAGATAGATGAATAAATGGATTTACAGATAGAAAAACAGATAAATATATTGGTTACATATGTAGGTGGATAGAATGATTGGTAGATATGTGAATTTGAGTTGAAGAGATGGAAGGAAACCGATGAAAGCTGATGAAAGGAAGGAAGGAAGGAAAAATAACTAAAAAAATTTGAACAAAGACGAGAAGAATTAAAAATAAAAGACAGGTATGTAAAGAAAATGACAGTAGATAAGGAAGTGTCGGTAGATAAGGAGGTAGTTAGGACAATAACCGCACACACACACACACACACACACACACACACACACACACACATAAATATATAAATGTATGTATCTATATCTGTCTATATGTACACACACGCATACGCACGTACACACAAACACACACGCACACACATGTACACATATATATACATATAAACAACAACAAAATGATGACAAACCAACCAAACCAGAAGTGGTTTATTGAAAGATTTCTTTTTCTCGTCTATTGTTTCAACGACAGCATTTCTTGGTGTTTATTGAAAACAAGAAACAATGAAATGATGATAATCACTCAAAACTGTCGTCTTATATAAATACGTTTCTTCACTTTCAGGTTTAAAAAAAAAAAAAAAAACTAAATATTTTTCTCTATCTTATTCTTCAATCAAAATAATCAGTCGTTTCCTAACCTTATTGTCCAGTTTTAATGTAACAAATTAGTAACTTCAACGGCTGAAAGACGCAACAGAAAAGATACAAAGAAAACAGAAATATAAAAACAAAACGAAACAAAAGGCATTGTTGAATTAGGAATGGCTGTGTGGTTAATAAGCTTGATTTGTAACCTTGTTTTGGGTTCGGTCCTACTCCGTAGCACCCAGGGTAAAAGGCTACTACTGTAGCTTCAGGCCGACCAAGCCTTGTGAGTGAATTTGTTAAGAGGGAACTATCATATGTCATTTTATATTATATTATATTATATTATATTATATTATATTATATTATATATATATGATGTCATGACAGCACGCCGAGCGAAATGCTTAGCGGTATTTCGTCTGTCTTTACGTTCCAAGTTCAAATTCCACCGAGGTCGACTTTGCCTTTCATCCTTTCGGAGGTCGATAATTTAAGTACAAGTTGCGTACTAGAGTCGATTTAATCGACTGTCCCCTTCCCACAAAATTTCAGGCCTTGTGCCTAGAATAGAAAAGACTAAAGGCGACAAGCTGGCAGAAACGTTAGCACGGCGGACGAAATGCTTAGCGGTATTTCGTCTGTCTTTACGTTCGATCTAATCGACTGGCCCCCTCCTCCAAAATTTCGGGCCTTGTGCTTAGAGTAGAAAAGGTTACGGCGACGAGGGTTCCAGTTGATCCGATCAACGGAACAGCCTGCTCGTGAAATTAACGTGCTAGTGGCTGAGCATTCCACAAACACGTGTACCCTTAACGTAATTCTCGGGAAGGTTCAGCGTGACACAGAGTGTGACATGGCTGCCCCTTTGAAATACGGGTACAAGAGAAGCAGGAAGAAAGAGTGAGAGAAAGTAGAGCTTTAGGTGTTTTCGATCAATAAACACTCACAACGCCCGGTCTGGGAATCGAAACCGCGATCCTAAGAGGAAAGCCACCAAGGTGAATTCCTAGTACGCTAGAAGAAGACGCCAAATCACCTTACTACGAAGAAAATATTCTCAAAAATTTTAAAGGCGATTTGGCGTCTTCTAGCGTGCTAGGAATCCACTTTGCTAGTTGTTCCACTTGTATATATGTATATATATATATATATATATATATATATATACATATATATATATATATATATATATATATATATATATATATATATATAAAGTGTAGTATATTGCCACTTAAGTGTGGCTGACCCCTAGGGGTGGATGTTACTGTTGCTTTTAGCCCCAGGAGGACATCTCCTCCAGCTGGCTTATCGACACACGACTGTGTCCTGTTTGCCAAGGGAGTTATCCCTCTCACCTCGGCCAGCAGCACGAACGTATCCGGATTTCAGGGTTATTTCCCTTCGTCGGCGTTCGACAGCTGATGACCTTGGTGAGAGAGAAAAACCTGGCAGACCTTATATCTTCTTTTCCAGTGGCATTCTTCACTGATATTGAAAAGGTGAAAACAAGCAATGTTAATTCTCTAAATGAAGTATTAACAGTAACTGCACGATAAAGTGTAGTATATTGCCACTTAAGTGTGGCTGACCCCTAGGGGTGGATGTTACTGTTGCTTTTAGCCCCAGGAGGACATCTCCACGACGAAGGGAAATAACCCTGAAATCCGGATACGTTCGTGCTGCTGGCCGAGGTGAGAGGGATAACTCCCTTGGCAAACAGGACACAGTCGTGTGTCGATAAGCCAGCTGGAGGAGATGTCCTCCTAGGGCTAAAAGCAACAGTAACATCCACCCCTAGGGGTCAGCCACACTTAAGTGGCAATATACTACACTTTATCGTGCAGTTACTGTTAATACTTCATTTAGAGAATTAACATTGCTTATATATATATATATATATATATATATATATATATATATATATATATATATATATAATATATATATATATATATATATATATATATATATATATATATATATATATATATATATATATATATATATATATAATATATATATATATATATATATATATATATATATATATATATATATATATATATATATATATTAGCAATTCGGTAAAAACACCGATAGAATAAATACTAGGCTTAAATAGAAAATAAGTACAGGGGTCGATCCTTTCAATTAAATTCTACAAGGCAGAGCCCCAGCATGGCCGCAGTCTAATGACCAAAGCAAGTAAGACATAAAAAATGTAGCAAAAAATAAAGGAACTGAATTTGTGGAATGAAGTAGTTTTGATAATCTTTTCTACTCTAGGCACAAGCCCCGAAATTTCAGGGTAGGGCGCCAGTCGATTAGATCGACCCCGGTACGCAACTGGTACTTTATTTATCGACCTTAAAAGGATGAAAGACAAAAATGGACCTCGGCAGAATTTGAACTTAGAACGTAAAGACAAACGAAATACTAAGTATTTCGCCCAGCGTGCTAATGTTTCTGCCAACTCGCTGCCTCAAAAGATTGTTGTAGAATCTTTTCTACTCTAGGCACAAGGCCCAACATTTTTAGGGAGGAGGACAGTCGATTAGATCGACTCCAGTACGCAAATAGTACTTAATTTATCGACTCCGAACGGATGAATGGCAAAATCGAACTCGTCGGAATTTGATCTCAGAGCATAAGGATAGATGAAATACCGCCAAGCATTTCACCCGGCGTGCTAACGTTTCTGCCAATTCGCCACCTTGGAGTAGTTTTGATAATATGATGGAAATAATAAGGTTGGTAGTTGTTATGCTTCTGTTTAACGGCATTGATAAGTTGCTGAGTAGATTTGCTAATAATTCAAGGTTATTTGGGTTATAAGTGTAAAGGTGAGTTTGGAAGAGGACTTAAGAATGCCATTGAGATGTTTGGAATGAATGAAGAAAGAAGTCTTAGAAAAGCTAATTTAAAGGAAAGGACAAGCATTGTTACGTGTAAGAAGGAAAAAGAACGAAGAAGAAAAAGAAGAGAGGAATAATTAAGATCTAAATGGAAAGAGAAAGAAATAAACAACAACAGCAGCAACAACAAGAACGCATAAGAAATAACAATAACAACTGAAACAACAACAACAATAGGTGCAAGCGTGGCTGTGTGGAAAGAATTTTGTTTCTTGACAACGTGGTTTCAAGTTCAGTCCCACCGCGTGGTACTTGGGCGAGAGTCTTTTACTATAGAATCAGGCTGATGAAAGCTTTATATATATATATATATATATATATATATATATATATATATATAAAATATGTGACAATTATTCGGTAGCCATGATAAAACCCCGAGTTTCGGATGTCGGGGCGGAAACCCACGCCGGTATCTCTTCAGTTATCGGGCCATCTGAAGAGATGCCGGCGTGGGTTTCCGCGCCGACATCCGAAACTCGGAGTTTTGTCATGGCTACCAAATAATTGTCACATATTATATTTACAGATAAATTCTTCTATTTACATAATATCGAGGTCTCTTTCATTCTTTTGTTGTCTTGCCATTTCTATCAATATATATATATATATACATATATATATATATATATATATATATATATATATATATATATATATGTGTGTGTGTGTGTGTGTGTGTGTGTGTATATATATGTATATATATATGCACACATATGTATATACATATATATATAGTTGTTATTGCTGTTATTGTTCATCTCTTTCCATTTAGATCTTAATTATTACTCACTTACCCATCTTCATCTTCTTTTTCCTTTTTCCTTCTTACACGTAACAATGCTTGTCCTTGCCTTTAAATTAGCTTTTCTAAGACTTCTTTCTTCATTCATTCCAAAACATCTCAATGATA
>NC_142929.1:145161191-145168691 GCF_046866305.1 Octopus bimaculoides | reverse complement strand
CCAGAGTATTAGAGTTACGATAGACTACCCTACTAAACACCCTAACCATAGATTACCTGTATTAGATACTGAACTCTGGCTAGAAACTAAGAACAATAAAACCAGAATCCTCCATTCACACTATACAAAACCTATGGCCTCCAAGTACCTGACCCACCGGAACTCGGCTATTGCGGACAATGCCAAATTCAACATATTGATGGCAGACCTCGTCAGAGTAATGCGAAATGTCTCCTGCATGTGCGACCCTACAGAATTAAAGAGACATATACAACATTTCGTCCACCGCATGCAGTTCTCGGGTTACAGCCATAAAGAAAGGATCAGGGTTTACAAAGGAGCTATGAAGAAGTTTGAAACAATCAAACGCAACGATAGGAATGGGATTTGCCCACTCTATAGGAGCAAATCATGGAACACCATAGAAAGAACTAAGAAGAAAATAGGGAAGGCAAGCTCATGGTACAATAGCCACAAGTACCAAAGCGTCATGTTCGTCGACACCACCCCTAGAGGCGAACTGGCGTACCGCTTTAGAAGGGCCCTAGACAAACTTAAGCTAAGAATTAAGGTTGTTGAAAGGCCAGGCAACCCTATCAAATCCCTTATGATTAGAACATACCCTTTCAGTAGAACCCCCTGCACTGATAGGAACTGTATCGTATGTAGATTTAGCCCACAAACGAACTGCAAAACCAGAAATGTGGTCTATAGTATAAGATGTACAGAGGGACGATGCAGAAATAAGACAACGACATATGTAGGCGAAACAGCAAGGAGTATAGGGGAGCGGGCAAACGAACATTGGAGGGAACTTAAGGAAGGGAAGAACTCATCAGTTCTGTACCAGCACGCTGAGCAAGAACATAGAGGCTCAATCAACAACATAGAAATTAAAATCTTATCTACACATAGCAGTGATGCAGCACTTAGACAAATTACTGAAGCTACACACATAATAGAAGGGAAACCTAGCCTGAATAGGAAACTAGAATGGAACACTAACATACGCCACTAACAAACCACAGCATGTGACAACATGTTACCCATAAACCAATAATAGGAACAAAGTATAATACAATACATAGATAAACAAATGGAATTAAATACTACATACGTTAACAAAATTTAATTAAACACATTAAAAAAAAAAAAAAAAAAAAACACACACACACACATGAACATATAAATAAATAAATACTAATACAAATGAACACGTATTAACAGAGAATATAGGTGATACAGACACTCCCCATACACACATGCACTTACAAAAGACACAGACACATTGAAGGACACGCATGCGTAGACACATACAATAGGAATACAAAATACAAAATGGCTGATAGTTAGCAAGGTGAGACACACATAAGAAAGAAGGAAACAAAGGACCACTGATGAGGTCACAGAAGTGTGACGAAATAACTCTGGCCGAAATAAGATTAAGATTAAGATTAATGTAATATAAAGCTGAAAAAAAAAAAAATTAACACCAAATATACAGTGCGTGTGTTTTTATTGGCTAAACTGGCAATATGACCATCCCCAAGTACAACAATATATATATATATATATATATATATATATATATATATATAAAATACAAAATGGGACAAGAACGCAAAACATCCAGACAGTTAAGTGATACAAAAATGGGACAATAAAACATCCAGATAGACGATACAAAGAAAACAAGGACAGGTCAATCCGAGTTTTCTTTCCTCAGTCGAGTTCCAGATTATCTTTGCAATTTCAGCTGGTTATACTCGAGATTGCTCCAATTTGACCAGCCCCAAAGAAAAACTAAGCTAAGAGCATTAGATTCCTTGGAAGAAAGCAGCGAATGTATACGAAAAGGACGGAAAAAAATATAGAGGAATATAGATGTTGCACGGACGACGGCCGAACCAAGAAAGAAAGATCAGGCTTGGCCGAACACCGGTCACGTGGGGGAGAGGAGAGAGAGAGGTAGAGGCAGAGGGACAGAAGAAAAAATGAGGGGCGATGCAACATTTATCGTCAGGTATATAAACTCTGGATTCCTAAAATGTCAGCGATAGATCCTTTACATGGTCTCCCGTCTTAATAGAAAGAATAGCTAAACCTCTCTCAAATCATACCCTTCCACCTTAAAAACGAAAGGACATATTAGATAATTTAGCGTTATCTTCCTCTATTCTTTCATTCTTTTATTTGCTTCAGTTGTTGGATTGCGGCCATGCTGGGACACCATCGTGAAATCTACCCCCTACCCAGTACATAATCATATTATAGATGTTGCTTTGTCTATCAGTTTCTTTTTGCTGAACCGCTAAGTTACAGTGACGTAAACAAGTCAACATTAGATGTCAAGCAGTGAAGAAACACAAACATACTCACACATACATAAATATATACATACATACATACATACATACATACACACATACATACATGCATACATACATACATACATGCATGCATGCATGCATACATACATACATACATACATACATACATATATACATGCATATATACATGCATACATGAATACATATACATACATACATGCATACATAGATAATTATGTACATACATGCACACACACATAGCCACACGCGCACGCACGCACAGATATGTATGACGGGCTTTCCGCAGTCTCCGTCTACCAAATTTCCTCTTAAGGCATTGATCGGCCCAGGGCTACAGTAAAAGACACTGTTAGCGTGTCGTCGTGCACTGGGATAGAACCCGAGACCATATGATTGCGAAGCGAACTTCTTGACCACACACATACGCCCGAACAAAATGCTTGGCGGGATTTTGTCCGTCTTTATGTTCTGAGTTTAAATTCCGTGGAGCCCAACTTTGCCTTTCATGCTTTCGGGGTCGATAAGACAAGTACCAGTTGATGACTGGGGCTTGATGTAATCGGCTTATCCCTTCCTCTGAAATTGCTGGCCTTGTGCCAAAATTTGAAACCAATAACTATTTATAGCATCTGTCTGTTATTTGTTTCTTCTGAAAGCCTTCTGTCCATTTTTTGACTGAAATGTTTCACTTAAAAAAACACTGGTCGACTTAAAGCTATAATAAACGACATCTGCTGAATACAGTGCATTTGGATCGAACCGATAAGTTCTTGGTTGTGAAAAAACGTTCCCAACCACATATCGATATCTGCGTCTAGAACCCAATATATTAAAGTATCCATCGATCTCAGTCGATATAAATTCTATCTGTCATTTATGGAGAGAAGCATTTTAAAAGAAAACCTATTATTCATTTATTTATATATAAAGTAACATCACACAAGAACCATAGAGAAGGAGAAAAAAGAGAAAGAAAAGCGGAGAGAAAAGAGGATTGCTACATTTTCTCGACGTCTACTCAAGAGGTTCTGCAATACAGAAGTCACGTGGCTTATAATTTAGAAATAATTGTATATGCATAACAATGAACCCAAGCTGTCTACGTAATTGCCATCAAATAAACAGTTATATCAAATTCCTGAATAGCTATAGGCTCTTATAAGACAATAACAACAACAGCAACAACAGTAATAAAAATAATGAAGAGAGTAGAGACTAGAGAATAGAGAATATATGTGTGTGTGTGTGTGTGTGTGTGTGTGTGTGTGGTTGGCTTTTGTCTTCATTTGTGAACGACTCTTAAAACTCATCTGTTACGTATTTTGTATGGAAGGCAAGACATGAATAAATTGACACTGACATGACAGGTTGACAGACGGAAAATAATTCAATAATTTAAGAAATGTTCATCAGAAAAGAAGCATTAAATCCATCCATTGCAAAGTTAGTTCAACGACGTTATCTGGCTTTTGTCGAACGACTACTCGGCAACAAATAGTAGATGATGATGATGATGATGATGATGATGCTGATGATGATAAATGACAACAACGGCAATAATCCATTCTGCTGTGGACACAAGGTCCGAAATTTTGCGGGAGGGAGTTAGTTGATTACATCGACCGCAGTGCTCAACTGCTACTTATTTTATCGATCATTATAAGATGAAAGGCAAAATCGACCGTGGCGGAATTTGAACTCAGAACGTAGCGGCAGACGAAATACCGCTAAGCATTTCGCCCGGCGTGCTAACGTTTCTGCCAGCTCGCCGCCTTAGCAACGGCAATAAATAATAGTAATCCTTTCTACAATAGGTACGAGACCTGAAATTTTGGGTAGAGGGCAAGTTGATTACATCGACTTGACTGGTGCTTTATTTATCGACCCCAAAAGAATGAAAGGCAAAGCCGACCTCGAAGGAATTTGTATTCAGAACGTATCGACGGAAAATATACATCAACTCCAAGGCTTGACTGGTGATTTATTTATCGACCCCCAAAGAGATGAAAGGCAGAGTCGACCTCGGCGGAATTTGAACTCAGATCGTAGCGGCAGATGAAATACCGCTAAGTATTTCGCCCGGCGTGCTAACGCTTCTGCCAACTCACCACTGTCTTATCAACAACGATAATATTGACAACAATAACCTCTTTTAACATAAATATTGTTTCAGAAAACTTAATAATTCTAAACAAACATAAGAAAATAGAAATTTTCTTATGTCTGTTTAGACAAAAATTATTATCATTAAGGCGGCGAACTGGTTGAACAATTAGCACGCCGAGTGAAATACTTAGTGGTGTATTCTCCGCCGCTACGCTCTGAGTTCAAATTCCGCCGAGGTCGACTTTGCCTTTTATCATCCTTTGGGGTTGATCGACTACGGCTATGTTGGGGCACCGCCTTCAAGAATCTCAGTTCAACAAATCGACCACTTTTTTTTTAAAGTCTGGTACATATTTTACTTTTTTTGTTAAGTACTTTTTTTTTTAAAGTCTGGTGCATATTTCATAGGTCAATTTAACCGAACCGCTAATTTACGGGAACATAAATACACCAACACCGGTTGGCAGCAGTGGTGCAAGAAAACACAGACATAAAGACACACGCACACACACACACCAGCACACACACACACACACACACACACCAGCACACACACACACACACACACACACACACACACACAATACGGAGGCCCAAGTCTACAGTAGAAAACACTTGCCCAAGATCCTACGTAGTAGGATTGAATCCGGAACCATATGGTTGATAAGTTAACTTCTCACCACAACGCCACGCCTGCGCCGATATTTACACTTTTATTAGACAGCACATCAAAAGTCAAAGGGACTTTATCCATATTCTCAATCCGATTCATTTTGGGACAACTCTGTGTTGTAACATTATTCTTTTACTCTTTTACTTGTTTCAGTCACTTGACTGCGGCCATGCTGGAGCACCGCCTTTAGTTAAGCAAATCGACCCCACGACTTATTGTTTGTAAGCCTAGTACTTATTCTACCGGTCTGTTTTGCCGAACCGCTAAGCTACGGGGACGTAAACACACCAGCATCGGTTGTCAAGCGATGTTGGGGGGACAAACATAGACACACAAACATATACACGCAACACACACACACACACACACACACACACACACACACACACACACACACACACATATATATACGACGAGCTTCTTTCAGTTTCCATCTACCAAATCCACTCACAAGGCTTTGGTCCGCCCGAGCCTATAGTAGAAGGCACTTGCCCAAGGTGCCACGCAGTGGGACTGAACTCGGAACCATGTGGTTGGTAAGCAAGCTACTCACCACACAGCCACTCCTGCGCCATTAATCATATATTTATCTTCATACTCTATAGGTATCTTCTCAACTAGCTTTCGAGTGACTCAAAGACTTAAGCCATTTCACTTCATGAAACGTAAACACCAACAAATCATTCACTCCTGTGTTTGCTGCCAACCTTCTTGCTCCGAAAATGATCATCTTCGTATTCTCTCAATATTCCAATATTCTTTGATCTAATATTCATGTTTTTAAGTTTTCTTCTAAGTATGGCCGTTTTGCTGGTACCCTACGAAAATTATGCTTCTGTTTATTTTTTATTCTTTTATTTGTTTCAGTTATTTGACTGCGGCCATGCTGAAGCACTGCCTGTAGTCGAGCAAATCGACCCCAGGACTTATTATTTGTAAGCCTAGTACTTATTCTATCGGTCTCTTTTGCCGAACCGCTATGTTACAGGCTAGCCTGTATGGTCTGGCTAAGTCATAATGGATTTTTGTATTCTTCTTTTCCACTTGAGTTTAAATGTAGTTACAAAAATATGTCCTTCTGTTGAAATGAAATTTCAGTAAATTTCTATATCTTTGTGCAGCTGAGGATTGCGCTGCATTTTACATTTGATGTAATGTTCACATTGCTAAATAAATGCAGTCGCATGAAACGATCGTACTGCATTAACTTTGAATATCCTTGTTGCTAATTTTGATATATATATATATATATATATATATATATATATATACTAGCAGTATAACCCGACCTTGTCCGGGTCTGACTTATTATGCCATCTACGATAAGTCTTGGTAGCTGAAAATCAACTAAAAAAGAAAGCCTTACAATGAAAAAAACCCTTATGATGTAAATATGTTCATAATACAAAAGACGATGAAATTAATAGGGAAAGTCTGAAGGCTGTCTTGCATAAAATTATTAAGCATACGTAAATTTCATCCGTGTAATTGACTATAGAAATGCTTGTGCAAAACAACTTTTTGCGCTGCCCTGATTATACATAGCAGGGTAATCCTTTTTCACAGGAGCTAGGATGGCAATTTGTGATGAAGCAATTGCTGGCGATCTGTTGCTAAACAGTTTTGCCAGAATTCTATCAGATTGGGCAGAAGGTGTTGATGCACCATTTTGCATTATGTTCAGAGTAGCTACTGGAATGTGGTGAATTGCTGCAGTCTGTGGCTGTCATTTTAAACCGGTTGCTGTCTTTCCCCAGCAAACTCTCTTCTTTGGAGGCATAATCTATGTATATATTAAACAGAACAACAAAAGTTATAATAGATGGCAGGGTCGGTACTTTTCACATATCTGTAATTTTTCAGATTAACACCCACACGATTACCCAACCCTAATCCTAAACCTAATCCTAGCACTAACCCTAACACTTACCCTAAACCCTAACCCTAACACTAACCCTGACCCTAAAAAACGTGACCGTAACATTAATCCTAAACCCTAACCCTGACCCTAAAACCCTAACCCTAACACCCTAGTGAAAATCGTGGTAAATTCACAAAACATTGACGAACATGAGTTATATTTTACTGAATGATTGTGTACTTGCACGTGTATGCTTTTGAGAGAGCGAGAGAGGGAGAGCAAGGAATAGGGGTAGTTAAAAGTTTTCTTATGACTGCTTCTCTTCACTGCCTATTACTTCATTAGAAATCTAAGGATGCACATAAGCACATAATAGAGAAAAATGAAACAAATATGGACGACTTGCTCCGAAACACCACCGAGTGGGGAACACTTCTCAAAAATAACCTGCAGTTGTTTCCTTCAAAATTCGTACATGCTTGAAATGTACATACATCAAGGTACATTTG
>NC_142929.1:145146191-145153691 GCF_046866305.1 Octopus bimaculoides | reverse complement strand
TTTCCGGCTCTTTACGTTCTGAGTTCAAATACCACCAAGGCCTTTAACACTTCGGGGGTCGATGAAATAAGGTACCAGGCAAGTACCGGAGTCAATACAATCGACTTGTTTCTCCCTTCAAAAATTGCTACGCTTGAACCCTTCAACGAGATGGTTTCCTGTTCAGGGCCGTGTCGTGATGTCGGTCATTTTTACCGGATGGAAACCAGATTACTGACCTCATGAGTCTCAGTGCTCAAGAAACAAAAGAAATAAGAACAAGGTCAGCGATTTTGAAGAAAGAGTTAGTCGTTGCCCTCGACCCAGTATTTAACTGGTATTTTATTTAATCCCCCGAAAGGATGAATGGCAGAGTTGATCTCTGTAGAATTTGCTCTCAATACGTGAATAATCGGAAAAAAAATTATACCACTGCCCTCACGATACTAATAGTACTGGATATCCGTCAGTTTCAACGATAATTATTTGGTTGTTCTATCAATCGAACCACCTAGTCCTCGAATCATCTTGTAAATGGCTGAACATAAAACAGTCGCGTAAATCTTTGATGCAGTTCTCAGATGTACTCAACGTGACACGGTGTGAATTACTGGTATAATTCCTCTGACAGTCTTCCGCGCAGTTTTCGGTGACAAGCTTTCACTCATAAGGCCTGGGTCGACCTAACGCCGAAGGAAAAAAAAAGACACTTGTCCAAGATGCTCTGTAGCGGAGTCGAACCTCGGATCTAGTGATTACGATGCGAACTTCTTAACCATTCTGTAAGCTACTTTAGCCAGGCAGCACCCTAACATTTCAACCACCGAACCTCCTTCTCTGTTCAAATACTGCTTGGTATTTGGTTGTTGTTAATCTGTTTACAAAAGCCTCTTCTAATTTAATACCAATGTTATTTCAACTAATTTCCAGAGATAATGAAATCATTAATAAAAAATAATTGCGAAAACTATTGATTAGGATCTCGGTGATTACAAACTGATGTAAGTTAATGAAAGATATAAATTCTAAATTTGAAACTCATTCCACAAATGAAATGCTGGTTTATTACCATCATCTTGGATAGACTAGTTTAAGACTGTCACCGAAGACTCGTTTTCTTCTTTACAGGTTCAACTAAAATCATTTCAACTAAATATTGGTTTTAAATTTTGGCACGACGCCAGCAAGATCGGGGAAGGGGTTAAGTCGATTATATCGATCCTATTGCTGAACTGGTAGTTATTTTATCGAACACGAAAAGATGAAAGGCAAAGTCAACCTCGGCGGAATTTGAACTCTGATCGTAAAGACGGACGAAATGCCGCTAAGCATTTTACCCGACGCGCTAACGATTCTGCCAGCTCACCGCCTCATTTCAAGTAAATATTAAGAACTATGATTTTCGTCTTGACTTAAAGGTAAACCAAAATTGTGTTAACCCATTAACTGCCAAATTGTTTTATTCATATATTTTGGCTTTGCCAGATATCTTAGGAGTTAGAATAATATATAGTATTAAAATTATGTTCGTATGTGACTTGTTTTGGAAATTACGATAAATTTTTCGATAAGTCCCAAATGAGTATCGCTAAAAAAAAAAGCATATTTATCCTTTTCTATTTAATTGCAATAATAAACATTTTAGTTTTTTTGAAACTATAGTATCAAATGCGAAAGTGTATGAAATATCAATGAATGATAAAGATAGGAAATGCAAAAGAAAAGAAAAAAAAATTCAAAACAGTCAATATTTTGTGGTTCAAAAATTGTGATTTATGACATAAAATGTCCTCTAGAATTAGCCAGAGCTAATAATGACAAACTTTAACTACTAAATATTGTTAAACACACCTCTGCAAATGAAATGTTGATAAGCAATTCATTTCAAATACAAGGAACAATCGGTAGTGAGACTGTTTTTAGCATGGCAGGCAATGGGTTAATTAAAAACGCAGTTCATTAATATATTTAATCTTAATCTATTTATTTTAATCTTGATGTATTTAATTAGTTCTCAATTTGTATCTTAGTGAATGCGGGTGATCCAGTGGTCATGATATCGCAAGATCGTGGTTTCAATTCCCGGATCGGGCGGTGTGGTGTGCTCTCGAGGCAAAACATTTTAATTCACGTTTCTTCAGTCCGTTCAGCCTTAAGTAAAAAAAAAACCTGCAACGGACTGACCTCTGTTTAGGGAGAATGTCGTGATCTCGGTCACTTATATGCACCATAGAAACTGGGTAACCGGCTCTGTGGGTCCAAGGAGTCAAGACAATAATTCACAGGGGTTAAGGCTGCTGCTGCTGCTACTACTGCTGCTATTGCTGCTGCGGATGATGATGAAGAATTTGAGTCAAAAGGGCATTATGTTAATTCACAAAGAATTCACTAATTTTAGGCTTTTTAAAGAAGCGTTTGCGACCCTTATGACCCTGGTAAAGTTAAGATCAATGAAATCGAGGCTTCATCTGAACTTCCTTACGTGCGCAAGGTAATCTCCCGGGAAAGTCGAGGTGCATTAATAGAGATATTTGATGGGGGTCATCGGGTGTTTTGGTCCTTCAACATCAGGCATCCTCGCCTAGGCCGGTTAGCTCCAGTCAGGGTTAATCTGACCCTGAATTGCATCGCAACAGCAACAGTCCGTGGATCAGCTCTCAAGCCCAAATTCCACCAAATGCTTTTTCTCTGCAGCTTCGTTTACAGACTAAATGACCTTCTTCTTTGCATCCTTGCAAAGTCCAATCATCCGTTAAGGACCGTGCAAACAGATCGTCTCGTAAAGCTCACTTTTATCGATTCATATGTTTATTTTCCTCTGTTTTTGCATTTCTCCACAAGTTCTTGATTCCAGTGTATATGAGAGAGAAAAGAAAAAGATGGGTAACATTCGTGAAGATTGTTTTTGACGGTTTTGAAATGAAAGGGAGTTAGTTGAGCGTGTGAGAGGCGATAACCTAGGATTGACTTTGAGCATCGACGAGAAGAGCCTGAGTGGTCTCTTCCGGAGAACATTCAGTTCTAAGACCATGGAAAATTCCAGAGGTCTTTGGGATGGTAGTGTTACAGGGAATCATTGCCCTTTCGAGACTAGATCTTCAGGCATAGAAGCACCAACAGCCAAACCTGCCCGAGATACATGCAGGTGGACGAATTCGTCTTGCACGTAATTGTTCGGTGTTTGTGCATTAACGACTTGTGGGCTTCTATCGAGATGCAGCTGTCTTGTGTTAGACGAATCAAGCTTTCCGCCGAGTTTATAGTGAAGATGATCATCGCATCATCTTCCTTTGAAAGAGAAAGGACGGTAGATTTCTGCTTAATGACTGTGGCAAAAAAGACTTTGGCGAACCCATCTGAAAGGCTTAAGGACAGGCACTTTCTTATCAGGTGAAGCTCTCATTAAATTTCTTCAAATATCATTTAAAGAGGAAAGTCGGGGTCAAGAGGGAGGTGCTGCCTTCTAGCGTGTTTATCGAAAAGAGAATGAGAGTGGCAAGACTGATGAGACTGAACGGATCTACTCTGAGTATGCTTTCTTAAGTAGGAGGAAAGAATCTAGAAGATGGCACTTCCCAAGAAGTCTTGGAGAAAGGAAAGTAATACGGGACATTTTGTGTGGATTTTCCTTGAATTACCCTAAGTGAACTTCCCCACCATTGAGAGGCGGGGTCTGTTAATTAATCACTTAATTAATTATTTATTTTGCTATGTTTTTAATATTCTTTTGCTATATTCTTATCGTTGTAGTATCTCCTCTTGATCGATGTAAGCCTCAACGGTTGTACCTCGTCCTTTGATTATTGCCCTTCATGTCTTTGGGCTCCCGTGGTTAATAAAAGAAATCATCATCATCATCATCATCATCATTATTGTAAACTTTTATACTCCGACTACCTGAAACGAAACAAATGCGAATACTAAACCTTTTCATCACTCTCCTCCTCCTCGTCGTCGTCGTCGTCGTCGTCGTCCCCCTCCTCCTCCTCCTCCTCCTCCACCACTTCTTCTTCTTCTTCTTCTTCTTCTTCTTCTTCTTCTTCTTCTTCTTCTTCTTCATCTTCTTCTTCTTCACCTTCTTCTTCTTCTTCTTCTTCCCCTTCTACTTCTTTATTTTTCTTTCACTCCTCCTTCCTTCTCCTCCCTTCCACCTTTTTCGTTACCTCCTCCTCCTCTTCTTCTTCTTCTTCTTCTTCTTCTTCTTCTTCTTCTTCTTCTTCTTCTTCTTCTTCTTCTTCTTCTTCTATCCCTCCTCTTTCTCCGCCTTCTCGCCTTCTCCCACAACATCTCCTCCTCAATATAACAGATAACGTTGTACACACAACGTTGCCCAGTGGATATCACAACATCTCGTGAGAAGCTCTTAAGCGTTTCTCCCTTCAAATAATATTTGGTTGTTGCTAATCTGTTTACAAAACCCTCTTCTAATTTAATACCAATGTTATTTCAACTAATTTCCTGATATAATGAAATCATTAAATAGTAATAATTACGAAAACTATTGATTAGGATCTCGGTGATTACAAACTGATGTAAGTTAATGAAAGATATAAAAATCTGCTAGCGTCTCTCTCTCTTTCTCTTCATCTATCTATCTATCTATCTATCTATCTATCTATCTATCTATCTATCTATCTATCTATCTAGGGAGGTGGCCTAAAGAAAGCTCGTCTCCTACACAGCCAGTTGGTAAACCGTGGCCAACTTGCATCTTCAAGCGTTCGAATAAGCACAATTACGAAAAGGAAAGACTTCACACAACTTCCAAATGTTGTCAAGGGTCTGAAGATCACATGGTGGAACGTTTGAACCATTCTTAACTCAGGCGCCAGAGGTCACCTAGATCCGCTCTCATTGCATATGAACTGCCCAGGTTAGATATTGAGATCACAGCCCTTAGCGAAGTCTGGCTCCCAAAAGAAGGCAGCTTGAAAGAGCATGGTGCCGGATACACCCTGTATTGGTCAGGCAAACCCCCAATGAGAAAGACGCTGTTCAGATGTCAGTTTCATGATAAGAAGCTCCATTGCTTCAATGTTGGAAACCCCACCAGCAGGTCATTCTGACCGCATCATCTCTATGCACTTCCCTCTGAAAAACAAGCAGCATACCACATTCTTCAGCGTTTACTCTTCGACACTCCAAACAGACCCAGCAGACAAGGAAAAGTTCTGCTCAGACCCGTGCAGACTTCTCCAAGGAACACACATCGATGATAAGGTGATAATCCTAGGAGATTTCAACGCCAAAGTGGGCCGAGATTCAGAAACCTGGAAAGGAGTCCTCGGAAAGCATGGGGTTGGGAACTGCAACGACAACGGGTGATTCTTGCTTGAGTCTTGCAGAGAACATCAGCTCATCACCATTACCATCTTCCAGCAAAGAGAATCCATCCATCCATCCATACATACGTACGTACGTACATACGTACATACATACATACATACATACATACATACATACATACATACATATATATATATATATATATATATATATATATATATATATATATATATATATATATGTATATATATATATATATATATATATATAAGCAATGTTAATTCTCTAAATGAAGTATTAACAGTAACTGCACGATAAAGTGTAGTATATTGCCACTTAAGTGTGGCTGACCCCTAGGGGTGGATGTTACTGTTGCTTTTAGCCCCAGGAGGACATCTCCTCCAGCTGGCTTATCGACACACGACTGTGTCCTGTTTGCCAAGGGAGTTATCCCTCTCACCACGACCAGCAGCACGAACGTATCCGGATTTCAGGGTTATTTCCCTTCTTCGGCGTTCGACAGCTGATGACCTTGGTGAGAGAGAAAAACCTGGCAAAATCTTATATCTTCTTTTCCAGTGGCATTCTTCACTGATATTGAAAAGGTGAAAACAAGCAATGTTAATTCTCTAAATGAAGTATTAACAGTAACTGCACGATAAAGTGTAGTATATTGCCACTTAAGTGTGGCTGACCCCTAGGGGTGGATGTTACTGTTGCTTTTAGCCCCAGGAGGACATCTCCTCCAGCTGGCTTATCGACACACGACTGTGTCCTGTTTGCCAAGGGAGTTATCCCTCTCACCACGACCAGCAGCACGAACGTATCCGGATTTCAGGGTTATTTCCCTTCTTCGGCGTTCGACAGCTGATGACCTTGGTGAGAGAGAAAAACCTGGCAAAATCTTATATCTTCTTTTCCAGTGGCATTCTTCACTGATATTGAAAAGGTGAAAACAAGCAATGTTAATTCTCTAAATGAAGTATTAACAGTAACTGCACGATAAAGTGTAGTATATTGCCACTTAAGTGTGGCTGACCCCTAGGGGTGGATGTTACTGTTGCTTTTAGCCCCAGGAGGACATCTCCTCCAGCTGGCTTATCGACACACGACTGTGTCCTGTTTGCCAAGGGAGTTATCCCTCTCACCACGACCAGCAGCACGAACGTATCCGGATTTCAGGGTTATTTCCCTTCTTCGGCGTTCGACAGCTGATGACCTTGGTGAGAGAGAAAAACCTGGCAAAATCTTATATCTTCTTTTCCAGTGGCATTCTTCACTGATATTGAAAAGGTGAAAACAAGCAATGTTAATTCTCTAAATGAAGTATTAACAGTAACTGCACGATAAAGTGTAGTATATTGCCACTTAAGTGTGGCTGACCCCTAGGGGTGGATGTTACTGTTGCTTTTAGCCCCAGGAGGACATCTCCTCCAGCTGGCTTATCGACACACGACTGTGTCCTGTTTGCCAAGGGAGTTATCCCTCTCACCACGACCAGCAGCACGAACGTATCCGGATTTCAGGGTTATTTCCCTTCTTCGGCGTTCGACAGCTGATGACCTTGGTGAGAGAGAAAAACCTGGCAAAATCTTATATCTTCTTTTCCAGTGGCATTCTTCACTGATATTGAAAAGGTGAAAACAAGCAATGTTAATTCTCTAAATGAAGTATTAACAGTAACTGCACGATAAAGTGTAGTATATTGCCACTTAAGTGTGGCTGACCCCTAGGGGTGGATGTTACTGTTGCTTTTAGCCCCAGGAGGACATCTCCTCCAGCTGGCTTATCGACACACGACTGTGTCCTGTTTGCCAAGGGAGTTATCCCTCTCACCACGACCAGCAGCACGAACGTATCCGGATTTCAGGGTTATTTCCCTTCTTCGGCGTTCGACAGCTGATGACCTTGGTGAGAGAGAAAAACCTGGCAAAATCTTATATCTTCTTTTCCAGTGGCATTCTTCACTGATATTGAAAAGGTGAAAACAAGCAATGTTAATTCTCTAAATGAAGTATTAACAGTAACTGCACGATAAAGTGTAGTATATTGCCACTTAAGTGTGGCTGACCCCTAGGGGTGGATGTTACTGTTGCTTTTAGCCCCAGGAGGACATCTCCTCCAGCTGGCTTATCGACACACGACTGTGTCCTGTTTGCCAAGGGAGTTATCCCTCTCACCACGACCAGCAGCACGAACGTATCCGGATTTCAGGGTTATTTCCCTTCTTCGGCG
>NC_142929.1:145126191-145141191 GCF_046866305.1 Octopus bimaculoides | reverse complement strand
AAAACATTTCGAATATATATGGATACGGAAATCTATCCATGTAATGGAGAAATAATTTATTTTCTCATATCTATTACCTATCGTCTGCTTTATTCAATCTTTCAAAGTAGAACTTTTCTCAAAATGAAGCGAGACATTTACTTTTTTTTTCACTTAGGAAATTAAACTTTTGTTGTTACTCATTACGTAACTGCACACACTCTTACTTTTCTTTGATTTCTATCTATCTATCAATCTATCTATCTATCTATCTATCTATCTATCTATCTACCAATCCACTATATGACATCATTGTTCACTTATTGACACATTTGCTTACCTTTAATACAGATGTATAAGTATGCAGGCGAACGTGATTGACAGACGTGTCTAGTACACCACAGTGAAGTCATATTAGAACTACTACTACTACTACTACTACTACTACTACTACTACTACTACTACTACTACTACTACTATTGCCTTTGTACAGCTTCTAGTGCTGGAGATGCACTACGGTGTCAGCTGTTCACTACCAGTGAACTAAGGTAACGCCCCTTATTTTTCGAGCACCATTCGCAGTATTCGACCGGTTCCAAGCAGTGCTGTTTTCTGCAAGTGCTCCACCCTTATTGCGGCCCCTATTTGTTCCATGTACTCGAGATTGTTACTCACTGTTCCCATGCTTCATACAGGGGTTGGCAAATGGAGGTATACAGTTGCTTAATATGAGCGGAATGTTCTTTTAATTTCTCTATTTATGTTTTAGGATAAGATTTCTAGGATTCTATGTGCTTTTAAACTGATTCTTTCTATAATATAATAATTATTCCTAATGTTAGATTTTTATTATAATTTTAGATATTTATTATATGGTTGGAAATTTGAACGACTATAAACGCAAGCGGATCATCAAGCAGTACTAGAAAGCAGGGAATGCAGAAATGGTTAAACAGAAGTGGATTGAAGGACTTCAAAGATCAGCCACGTCAAGATTAACAGTTTACAGAATATGCGACAAATCTGAGCACATTGAGTCCATTTACAATTCACAGGAAAGTGGTCGACCGGTCAGTGTTACCACCGAAGAAAATGACATGCTTGTGGCTCAACCATTCACTCAAAGTCCCCAGAAATCAAAACAGAAGGTTTCCAATGAACTACCCTGTCCAGCAGATCCTTTAGTCGGCTTATGAATCGCTTTGGTAAAAAAGAAATTGAGAAATGGAAAGAACATTTCATTCATATGTATACCTACTTTTTCCCACGCCTGTATATTATACGCAATATTGTATTAATATGATTCAAAATTAACTGTATAGATGCGAATCCTCGGGTGACCAGAAGTCAAAGCACTGCTATATCAAGTTTAGTTTCTCAGTATTTCGTACCTTTAGCAAAATACTATTTTTAGTATTTCTCTGACAAAGAGGAACAAGGATATGCAAAGAGACACAAATGAGAAAAAATACGTACATATGTCGTTTTGCAAACAACTTGCACATGCAAGTGCTACCAGTCGAGAACTCCGTATACCGGAACCCAGCAAGTGTATGGGGCCATCAGGAGAGAATGCGCGCCGTTTCGGGGCCTACCTCTCGATGGCATCAATGCGCACCGCCCTACCACGCCCCACTGATATGAGGCCCCGCTTGTTAGATCAGCTGGTTATTAAATAAAGCTCAATATTCTTCTACCCATCGCTCATCGTCTCTTTTTAACCAAATCCAGTGTCTAACCTTTTCCACTGTAGTTAGGATATCGGTCATGGTGGTATTTACTTTACGATGAGTTAGTCGTCTCACATTGTGTCCAACAAACCTTCTACATCCGACTTCGATTGGAAAATGCTCCGCTTTCCAGCCTGCTTCTTCACATTCCTCAAGGAGGTTTAGATAACGGTCAATCTTTCGAGCCCGGGCGGCGTCCATGTTATCTTCACGAGGAACCGTAAACTCGATCAGATTCACCACTTTCTTTCCTTCACACCACATTAAAATGTCTGTGTTTTCGTAACTGGGAAGTGAAAGAGTCCCTGGCACCCTGGTAAATCTGCAATCACCTCCCAGTAGCCATTCCACTTTTCATCGCTCACAGGAAGTTTGTTGTTCTTCTTGAAACAGATCCGTTGCCTGAGCGCTCGTAGGTTATGAAACCCCTTGTTCGTACTTTCAACAGTTTATTTTCACTGTTGTTGAGATCAATTTGGTTCTTTATAGCATTGAAGATAACCTTGAGGAAATATATTTATATTAGACTTAAGACAGTTATTCCTATCTAAACTTTAATTTGTGAGGGACTCTTTTTTTTCAGTACTTGGTTCTCCATAGAATAGACATGTTGGCATTCTTTAATCTTTCATATGAAAAACGTGGTCCAAATTATCTCAGTCTATTACTTCACAAGACTGCTTCTCTATTTTCTATATTTGTAAACTTCAAGACCTCGACACCACTAACATAATCTTTACACGATATACGTAAAATTTATCGAAGACACTTTTCCTGAAAACGTTCCAACTTTTTAACATGTTTTGAATATAAACTCCATGTTTTACAGCCGCACAGACAAAATGCCTATGCATTTATATATATATATATATATATATATATATATATATATATATATATATATATATGTATGTATATACATATATATACATATACATACACGTACATGCATGCATACATACAGACATACATTTGCATATATTTATATATATACACACATACATACACATGCCTATATATTTGTACCCCCATATATATATACATAAACATATATGCACACACCTACACATATACATTTATTTACTCCCTACCTACCTACCTACCTACCTACCTCTTACCTACATATATAAATACCTATATATATATATACGTACATATATATATATATATATATATATATATATATATATATATATAAATACACACATATATATATACTTACATAGATATACATGTATATGTACATATGTAAATGTATATATATATAAATATATATATATATATATATATATATATATATATATATATAAATATATATATATATATATATATATATATATATATATATATATATATATATATATATTTATAAACATATATACACACACCTACACATATACATTTATTTACTCCCTACCTACCTACCTATCTCTTACCTACATATAAATATATAAATACCTATATATATATATATACGTACACATATATATATACGTACATAGATATACATATATATGTACATAAGTATATATACATACTTACATATATGTATATATATATACACATATATATGTATATATATGCATATATATATGCATATATATATATATATATATATATATATATATATATATATATATATATATATATATATATATATATATATATATATACACGCATTCACGTACATGTACATGCATGCATACATACAGACAGACATACGCCAAGTAACTGCCATACATAAATATAGAGAGATCGGGCTGTATGTACAAGTCGTACGTTATCGGAATATATTCCCCTGCGTCTTCTAAAAAGGTATAAGGGACGTCTGCTGTTCACACAATTGGTGGTATATTGAATATATCGATTTTGATGTATTTTGATATATTTTGCCAACTAGCAAATAAAATATTCTACTGACAACAAGGTACAAAGATGCTAATATTAAACGTACATATGTCGAACATAGACAATAAACTGAATTATTCCTGTTTTGTATGTATGTATGTGTGTGTGTATGCATGTGTGTGCATGTGTTTGTATGTGTGTGTGTATGTATGTGCGTGTGTGTGCATGTGTGTGTATGTGTGTGTGTATGTATGTGCGTGTGTGTATGTGTGTGTGTGTGTATTTATGTATGTATATATATGTATGTCAGCTACGGATAAGTCACTCTCTTTATACCATTTTTCCATACACGTGTGTGTGTGTGCGTTTATATATATATATATAGATAGATATGTATATACATACATACATATATATATATATATATATTCTTTTATTTGTTTCAGTCATTTGACTGCGGCCATGCTGGAGCACCGCCTTTAGTCGAGCAAATCGGCCCGAGGACCTATTCTTTTTAAACTTAGTACTTATTCTATCGGTCACTCTTGCCGAACCGATAAGTGACGGGAGAGGTAAACACACCAGCATCGGTTGTCAAGTGATGTTGGGGGGGGGGGGACAGACAGACAGACAGACACACACACACATAAATTTATATAACTAAGGATAACTGATACGCATATAATATATACATATGTGTGTATGTGTGTGTATTTATAAATATATATATATATATATATATATATATATATATATATATATATATATATATATATATATATATATATATATATATATTCACACACACAGTTACCTTTTGCGTGTCAATTGAATGTAAATTGCAGCAAGGATGACCGTGTTCTTATCAAATTGATTTCATAGACACGAACTTCATATTCGGTCTCACTGCATGGTCCCTCAAATTTAACAAACGCTCTACTATGAATATCAGTTGACGGAAAATGTGCTGAAGCTTCCTATATGTATATATTATACATACATGTATTCAACGTTTATGTATGTATCCTTTCCTATCATTTATGTGATCGAGGTGTTGCACCAGTCAACCTGTCAATCCGTCTAAAATCCGAGGTTTATCTCAATTAAGCCGGGTCCAAAACAAAATACATTTCCTCACCAGGTCGGAGACTGATAATAGAAACCGGAAATGGAACTCAGAACGGAAACAATCGTAACAGATAACGCAAAACTTTCATCCAGTTCTCTAACCACCTCGCTAATTCGCCGCCGCTTCGTAAATATAATAGAGATAATATTTAATGAATTATTAGTATTTCTGGAATGATTTATCACAATGTCAGTTTAAATACTTCAAACAATTAATCTTGCCTCCGGTGATCATTTTCTGCGTTTACATTTCATTTCACTCTAATAATGAGTGTTTTTGCGTGTTCTATCTATCTATCTATCTATCTATCTATCTATCTATCTATCTATCTATCTATCTATCTATCTATCTATCTATCTATCTACCTACCTACCTACCTACCTACCTACCTACCTACCTACCTACCTATCTATCTATCTATCTATCTATCTATCTATCTATCTATCTATCTACCTATGTATGTATGTATGTATGTATGTATCTATCTGTGTGTGTGTCTGTGTGTGTGTCTGTCGCATTGTTTGTCTGTGTGTCTGTCTGTATGTATGTGTGTGTATGTATATATGTGTGCGTATGTATGTGCACGCGCGCGTATTGAGTTATACATTTTCTTTATTCTGCATCACAATTTGTTTATAAGTTGCTTCCAAAGATCATATCACTGGTTCATTGCAATTCTGACGGCCACTGTGACAAGAGGAGATTCAGCATAACTCACTACAGAACAAATATCACAGGCGAATTCCTTCAAGGAAACGCACAAGCTTTTCACTTGCTTGCTTAGAAAACATAACATCTGTTGTCGGTTTATACCGGCAAAAGATACATAACAGTGTATCTGTGAGTGCATGCACTATTAGTAAAAGTTTGGGTTTTCCCTCTCGCCTTTTAGATCTAGAATTAATAATTTGTAATATAACTGTATTCATCAATAAAGGCTTAAGGTTATGCGATGAACATTTCTTGGCTTCAGTTATTTGAAGACTTGGTAGCGTCCAGAATATAGTTCGCTGATGAAGTCTCATAAGACTGGAAAATATCTAGACTTGTCATTGATACTTTGAAAAATCAGACAAACACTCGGTTGCATTCTGAAGGTAGTTAAAATTTAGTTACTTTAAATTTCGGTAAGTGTTGACTTCACTCTATGTTTTCCGGCATGAAATAGGCAAGAAATGTTTTCTGATTGTTAAGAGTGGAGGTGGGTCTCCGTCGTTTGACGAGGATGATTCAATTTACCGATCAACCGAATTCTCTGATTGCTTGTGAATCACGTTGTAAGTGACTGACCACAGTTCACCGACTCGTGTACCGTTTATGTAATTCACGCACAGAGTCATCGCGACACAGTGAATTACGCTTTGAATTACTGGTACTATCCATATATATATATATGTATATATATATATATATATATATATATATATATATATATATATATATAATATAAATAATATATAAATATATGCATATATCCATAGATATATGTACATATCAACATATATATGTATATATACATGCATATATGGGTACAGGACAAAAAAAAAACGTTGAACACGAAAACATAAAAACAAAACATAGAAAACGAACATTTTTGCGAACAACGAAAAAAAAAACCCAAAGAAATACACATGCAAAATAAAGAGTATACCCCTTCATCAGTTGTCCCTGTTTCATCTACTCCGCGTTTCGAAAGCAAGGACACACACACACACACACACACACACATATTCCTGTATTCTTCTATTTGTTTCTTTGTTTGAGGATTATGACTGCGGCCATGCTGGAGCACCGCTTTTAGCCGAACAAATCGACCCTAGAACTTATTTTTTGTAAGCTCAGTACTTATTCTATTAGTCTCTTTTGCCGAAACACTAAGTTACGGGGACGTAGACACGTCCTCAGCATCGGTTGTCAAGTGATGGTGTAAGGAAACACAGACCCCCCCCCCCCCACATATATATATATATGACAGTCTTGTTTTAGTTTCCGTCTACCAAATCCACGCACAAGGCTTTGGTTGGCCCGAAGCTATAGTAGTAGACACTTGCCCAAGGTGCCATGCAGTGGGACCGAACTCGGAATGCATGTATATATGCTGGTATGAAAAGAGAATGAGAGAGACAAAGATATAAGAGAAAGAAGAGGAACATGCAGTTATAAGATAAAGTTGAAATTGGTGTTACGGCTGAGAAAGTATGTGTGTGTGTGTGTGTGTGTGTGTGTAGCATTGCCGATTAAATCGTTCACGGTACTTTATTGATAGCTCATCCTGTCGATTCCGTAGTAGAGGTAAAGCAAAGCTAACTTCCGCAGGGTTTGATCTCGGAATCTAGTGAACCGCTCTTTCTTCTGTTACTCTTTACTCTGCCGTTGCTTCTTCGATGGCAAAGATGCGACAAGCAATGTTAATTATTAAATTCTCTGTATTTGTCCCATCGTTTAAACAGAAGGAAGACGGTGCGGGAATATATTTTAGAGTGTACTATATATATATATATATATATATATATATATATACACACACACACACACACATATATATATATATATATATATATGTATATATATATATATATATATATATATATATATATATATATATATATATATATATATATATATATTATATATATATATATATATATATATATATATATGTATATATATGTATATATATATATATATATATATATATTTATATATATATATATATTTACATATGTGAGGGCGCCAGCGTATCTATCTATCTATCTATCTATCCACATACATATAAATAGATAATATTTACTGTGAAGTCCTTCGGACATGTTTTGTTTTTATATTATTTGTACTTGCTGTACACACACACACACACACACACACACACACACGCACGCTCGCGCGCACACGCACGCTTAAACACACACACACACACACACTTAATGAACTGATTAGTATTTCTGAAATGAGTTATTACAATGTCATCTTAAATATTTCAGACAATTAATCTCGTCGTGATTTTTTTTCTTGCAATTTTACGCTTCACGCTTCGTTTAGCTCAATTTCTGGTTGTTCTCAGATGCCCTACATACACGCGCGCGCGCACGCACACACACACACACATACACACACACACACACACACACACACACACACACACACACACACACACATAAACAGACAGACAAATAGACAGACAGATAAACAGACAGACATACATTCAGACATATATATGTATATGTGCTTGTGGGTGTGTATATATATATATATATATATATATATATATATATATATATACACATTATATATATATATATATACATGCATATATGCATATATATATATACACACACGCATATATATATATATATATATATATATATATATATGTATATTACACACACACATATACATATGTATATGTATGAATGTAAGGTATGTATAATTTAGATCATTTTTGTATTTGGTTTGCAAGATTCTTTACGTGAATTCGCGTGTTGAAATAAATTTGGAAACAAATTTTGTTGTGTCTAGGGAGAGTTATTATGCCAATATTATTAACGCACGCACTGCTTCAATTCGGTTCCTTTTATTATTAGTCAATTGGCTGAATATTCAACTAGGTAATCAACCGTTTGTTTAATATGGTTAAAGAGTAAGTCATTTGTTTTGCTTTTGTTTGTGAAAGGTCTTTCGTTACTACTTGCAACCTTTTCAATGATATTCGAAAGAGCTTTGTCAAACAAAAACAAAACTTATCACTTACTGTTTAACCAAATTAAACAAACAATCAATTAGATAGTTGGTTATTTAACTTATTGACTGATAATAAAGGAGTGGAACTGAATCAGTGTGTGTGTGTTAATAATGTTTATTTCTTTATTGCCCTCAGGGGGCTATCCAGAGAGGAGACAAACAAGGACAGACAAACGGATTAAGTCGATTATATCGACCCCAGTGCATAACTGAAACTTATTTATTCGACCCCAAAAGGATGAAAGGCAAAGTCGACCACGGTGGAATTTGAACTCAGAACGTAATTTGGTTGACGGAAACTCAAAGAGTGGATCTGCTTGACGGAAATTGAAAGAAACATACGTATACGTACATGTATATGTATGTGTGTGTATATGTTTGTGTGTCTCTTTTTGACCCCCAACATAACTTGACAACCGATGCTAGTGCGTTTAAGTCCCTGTAATTTAGTAGTTCGGCAAAATGGACCGATAAAATAAGTACTAAGCTTACAAAGAATAATGTATATATATATATATATATATATATATATATATATATATATATGTATGTATGTATGTATGTATGTGTGTGTGTGTGTATATGTTTGTGTGTCTGTGTGTTTACGTCCCCATTCGGCAAAAGTGACCGATAGAATAAGTACTAGACTTACAAAGAACAAGTCCTGGGGTCGATTGTCTCAACTAAAGGCGGTGCTCCAGTATGGCCGCAGTTAAATAACTGAAATAAGTAAAGAAGCAAAAGAATATATATATATATATATATATATATATATATATAAACCTAGAGAGAAGATGGAGATAATATCAATTAAAGTTTATTAATACTTTTGCAAGACCTACAATTGTTTCAATTCATCGCTAATAGTATAAAATCAATCAAATTTAATTTAATCAAATCAATTAATATGTGTGTGTGCCTACATTATGAAGTATTCAAGCAGTCTAATCTTGGATATTTCTATCCCTCTGAGGTTTATATATCCTCACTTGTACTTTAATATATATATATATATATATATATATATATATATATATATATATATATATATATATATATATATATATATATATATATATATGTATATATATATATGTATATATATATATATATATGTATATATATATATATATATATATGTGCGTGTGTGTGTGTGTGTGTGTATGCGTGCGTGCGTGTGTGTGTGTGTGTGTGTGTGTGTGTGCTCTCTTTTATTTGATTCAGTCATTTGACTGTGGCCATGCTGGAGCACCGCTTTTAGTCGAGCAAATCGGCCCCAGGACTTATCCTTTGTAAGCCTAGTATTTACTCTATTGGTCTCTTTTGCCGAACCGCTAGGTTACGGGGATGTAAACACACCAGCATCGGTTGTCAAGCGATGTTGGGGGGACAAACACAGACATACAAACACTCGTACACACACACACACACACACACACACACACACACACACACACACACAACTATATATATATATATATATATATATATATATATATATATATATATATATATATATATAGTGCATATATCATATATGTGTATGATGAAGAAGCTCAATGACTGGCTACAGCTATTCTACTTGGATACGAGTCATCACCGCCGCTGCCGCTTCTGCCGCCGCTGCCACTTCCGCCGCTGCCACTTCCGCCGCCGCCGCTGCCGCTTCCGCCGCCGCCGCTGCTGTCACTGCCGACCCTCCCCTACATCAGTTCCTACTTTTCGAACTCGCCGTCATTGATGGAAATTTAGCGACACGGTTTTGGTGGTATCACGTGATGATACCTTAATTCTCTTGAATCAAATGTGGAAGCTTCTGAAAGACGGTTTGGTCCGCTAGAAATGGTAACTCATTACACTCTGATGGTGTGCTTAGCAAGTATTCGATGATGTGGTCCTAGTTGTATTGTGCTCGATAGTAATTTGGAATGGCCATGGCTGGAATAGTATATCCATTCCATCGTCGGTCCGTTTGATCAGCTCAGAGATAACATAGGGTGAATTAACCCCGGCAAGAAAAAAAAATAAAAAACAACAAAACACTCGTAATGACAATAATAAAAAGAACAGCAAAGAAAAAAGAAAATAAAGAACAAAAAAGAACAGCAGTACAACAACAACAACAACAAAAAAACAATAACAAAAGAAAACAAGTGAAAAAGAAGAAAACTTAACAGCAACAAAAACAACGACGACAACGACGACAGCAGCAACTGCATTTCTCACTCTCTCTCCTCTCTCTCCTCTTTCACTCTCTCTCTTCTTTCAATCTCTCTCTTCTTTCACTCTCTCTCTTATTTCACTCTCTCTCCTCTCTCTCTTTCAATCTCCCCTCTCTCTCTGTCACCCTCTCCTCTCTCTCTTTCTCTCTCCCTCTGACCCTCTCTCTCTATATATATACACACACGAATGTGTTGGGCCATGCTTGTTAGTAGTAGTATGTTATCGATTATTTGAATATGTTACCAATATTTTATTAGTCTGGATCCTATTTAATGACTGTCTGAATATCTTCCAGATCTATCAGGTTGAAACAGTAAACTACAGATTGTTGTTAACGATTGGCTGCTAACGAATGTGGAATCATGCGATTCCTTAAAAAAACAGAAAATATATAGGTGGCATTTGGACCAAAATCAATACGAATAGATGCAGGTAGATTTCTAATTAAGATACAGAATATCAGAAACTGTGCCATGCATTTTTTCAGGAAATATATTATTTAGAAAAGAACAAAAAACAAAAAAAAAACAAAAAAAAACAACAACAAACAATAGATTGCTACTTTGCTAGAAAAGTCGGTTGAGTGCTAATGAGCCTTTCCAGGGCCTTAGAGAGTGGTCGGAAGGATGAAGGAAGAGAAGGATATTCGCGAATTGGAGACCTGGCTCGGATGTTTAAAATAGACTAGGCTCTGCGAAAGGCACTCCAGGACTAAGTGGTGGAGTCTGCTTGTAATAGGGTGAAGTCTGTTAAAGGTTTGTTGGTAACAGAATAGTCTCCACTAGGGTAGCCAATGGTAGTGTTTGCTTCTAACAGTGTGAAAGCTGCTATAGACACTCAACGGCCCCGTGGTTGAGTTTGCTGGTAACAAAGTGAGCTCTAATAAAAGTACTCGTGATCAATGCTTGGAAAGAGTTTTCTCTTTCCACGGAACAGGAACCAGATAAGAAATGATTTCAGAAGCCCGCAACAAGATAAAAAATTCTATACTTCTGTTTTGCGAAAGACACAAGAAGTTCCTGATCCCATTCAAATCCGAAATGGAAACAGGCCTGGTAGATATTTTAAGTGAAATATTTATAACTGGAAGGCAGAGAACATATGTAGAGGGCACATGACAAAATGCCGAGACCAAATCATACATGAGGCTGCCTATTAGCCGGTTTTGCAGTATTAGAAGAAGGAAACACATAAGGGTCACATTCAGAGATATAAATGGTGATGTCGACCCCTGGTTAATTGTCATCTTTGTGACGCAATATGGGCTGGAAGTCAGTGCTAGTGTCATATTTGGTGATATGTAGTCGGGTGAGGTCACCATGGATATATACAAGTCCTCCCGACTTGTAAGACCACAAGACAATGCCGAAAGGCTGAGTTACGGGGATGTAAACACACCGACAGCTGTTGTCAAGGCGGTTGGTGGCGACAAACACAGGGACACACAGACAGACGGACAGACAGACAGACAGACAGACAGACACACACACACACACACACACAACAGGTTTCTTTCGGTTTCCATCTATCAAATCCACAAACAAGGCTATGATCGGCTCGAGGCCATGGTAGAAGTCACTTGCCCAAGGTGCCACGTAGTGGGACTGAACCCATAACCATGTAGTAGGGAAGTAAGCTTCTTACCACACAGTCATGCCAGACATACCCGCGTCTATTTAGCATATACGAAAAATACCCAAAGTAAGGGCCGAGAAGCAACATAAAAGAACAATTGAAGAATAACTGAGTTTACAATACAAAGAGTCAAACGGAAACTGGTAGTCAGCAATATACTCTTGCTTGTTTCACTCATTTGACTGTGGCCATGCTGAAGCACCGCTTTTAGTCGAGCTAATCGACCCCAAAACTTATTCTTTGTAAGCCTAGTACTTATTCTATCGGTCTCTTTTGCCGAATCGCTACGTTACGGGGATGTAAACACACCAGCATCGGTTGTCAAGCGATGTTGGGGGGGGGGGGACAAACACAGACACAGACACACACACATACATACAAATATACATATATATATATATATACGACGGGCTTCTTTCAGTTTCCGTCTACCAAATCTACTCACAAGGCTTTGGTCGGCCCGAGGCTATAGTAGAAGACACTTGCTCAAGGTGCCACGCAGTGGGACTGAACCCGGAACCATGTGGATCGTAAGCATGCTACTTACCACACAGCCACCCTACAATTTCAGAATCCAGGGGTATCATGGGTATTATTTTGCATTAGCTCTGCATTTACTGTTGTTTCTGAGTTGATGTAATCTGCATGGACTTGAGATTCACAAAATTATTACAAAGATCTAGGGCCTTTTTTAATCATCAGAAAGTATGTGAAAAAGCTATTATATTAAGATTGTATTTAACAAATGTGAATCTCTTGCAAAAAAACTGTTCCTCTCAACACATGGCTATGATTCTCCCCCATTACTTTTGCTTGTGATCAGAGATGCACATATCGTCAGCCACTAAGAGTCATGCTCAACTGGTTTGAACTTGAGAAAGTCAGACGTCCTGTCGAAATATTGTTAAAAAAATAAAACATCTAAAATCGCACTCTTCGTCTTGACTATTATTATTATTATTATTATTATTATTATTATTATTATTATTATTATTATTATTATTATTATTATTATTATTATTATCATTATCATTATTATTATTATTATTATTATTATTATTATTATTATTATTATTATTATTATTATTATAATATATTTAACTTTTGCTTTGTATTTATACAAATTGGCTTCAAGTTTCACCCAGAGACCTTAAGAAACAACAAGTTAGAAGTTCAGGCTGGTCTTATATATAACCTAGGGTGTCACATGTTTGGTTTTGCACAAAGTATTGTTCTAGAGAATGTTTATGAAATCATAAGAAAATTATGAGTTTGTTTTAAAATTTTAGATTACATAGACAGTATTTTACGTAGGATATGGGCAGTTCCTATGAGCACTATCTTTTGAATTTCTGTCCTTTTGGGGTTTCCTGGTATCTGAGCTAGGTAGTAATCAGCTCATTTTGCTATCATTCTTAGGGCACCTATGACAACAGGCATTGCTTTAGTCTTGAGGTTCCACATTTTACCAATTTCTGTTTCAAAATCTTTATACTTGCTCAGGTTTTGGTTGATCTTGACGAATACATTTATGTCGATTGGAGCAGTCATATCGACGAAGAAGCATGAATTTTGTCTGAAGTCCTTCAGTATAATGTCTGGACTATTCGCATCTATCTTTCTTTCAGTTTGAACGGTGAAGTTCCAGTTATTATTATTATTATTATTATTATTATTATTATTATTATTATTATTATTATTATTATTATTATTAGCAGAAAAACAGCGCTCCAGACTGTTTTCCGCTGGTATATGTGTTGCACATATCGATATTATATATACATAAAAATATGATATATATGTATATATTATAGACTAAATTACCGATATGCTCATGAATTGAACAAAGACTCTGTTATAGTTTATTCTGTAATCAGTAAAATAATCCATGATACATTTAAAAAAAGACGTTAATGAAAATTGGAAAAGAGATGAGACTGTCAAGGGAAAATGTTCATGAATCTTCACTTGAGTAAATTTGAAAATAGATTCTCTGGTGGGAATTAATGAATTACATTTACCAATACGAAGAGTTGAGTTTTGCTATATTATTGTTTGATTATATATTCACTTATAGATGTCTGAAGTGTTTCTAATGTCCTTTTCGTAGCAATTTAAAAGAAACTTAAATAAATTTCAATACAAGAGGGTAATGAATATCTCACATTACTGTAGAATTTTTTTGCAGACACAACTGTCAGCAAATGGACCCTTTTCATTTATCTGGGTTAATATTTTGATATTTTCTTTTCTTGACGCTCTTGATAATGCAACAGACATATGACCTTGTGCAAAGAATTCTGTTGGGAGATGATATTATTGACTAAATGATTTAAAGGTAGTACCCTAGCATGACCGCAGTCTAACACAATTTGAAAACTTAATTCTATTAGATAGGGATTATTGTTTTTATACCACGTAATACTTTTTAAAATAATTTACTCACTTGTTTTGTTGCTTATTTCGCTTTATTACATTTTTTACGAACGAGAAAAAAAGCTTTTTGTTTGCATATGGAAGTTGACGTTTAAATCAGAAGCGAATCTTGTAATATTAAGCATTATAATTTATGTTTAATATACAAATAAACTTTATAGCTTAAAAATGATTCAATATTCATTTATAATTTCTTCAAAGTAATATAACTTCTTTTAATAACGTGGGGAGAAAAAAAAACTGGACATAGTCCCGCACTTCTTCAATCATTATAATATAGA
>NC_142929.1:145108691-145113691 GCF_046866305.1 Octopus bimaculoides | reverse complement strand
ACAAATAAAAGAGGAGAATCTACAAGTGCTAATTTATAAAAGCATGTGACATATTAATAAAAATCTGCAAATGTACAACCATTCAGATATCTGAGTACCTTATTTTTCTTTCTAATATATATATCTGTATAATATAATATAGGATAAATTCTTTATAAGAATTTATCAAGTAGTCAGCGTGAAAAAAAACCTCATAACGAAAAATTTCGTAATGAAAAAATTCATCGTTTCTTCATAGATATATTTAAATATATATAAAGGGCATTAACTGTGTATTAATGCCTCACGCTATCGAGGGACTAAATAAGTAAAAAAAACTACCAAAAATAAGTAACATATATACCGAAAGCGAGGGAGTGCAGCTTTTCAAAATTTATCTCTTAAAAACATTTAACTCAACAGTAGACCACTGGTTTCTCAATCAAATACAGAAAAAACTGTGGATTAACTTGTATTCTTTTGTTCATCAGTACACGTATGGTCAAGATATATAAAAATAAACAAGAGGTAGGTTGATTTTTATATATCTGTATATATATATATATATATATATATGTATATATATAGACACATATATATATACATGTATATATACATTCATAAATAAATGTACATGCGTACTCATCCTTTATCCCCATATATTAACTCTACCCGTATCTCTCTTTCACCCTTTCTCGCTTCTTCTCTTTATACGATCAAACACTTTACTAGAGAACGCAACAAATCACTTAAACAATCAACCTTTATTCCTCCTATTATTATTTACAGATATTTGATGACTTAGACATCTAATCTAAGCTGAACACCTTCAATTTCTTTCTTCAGTTTTTACCAACGAGAACCGAGTGAAAAGCTAAATATCTCATATATTGCTGCTAGTTCTACCGCTGGATTTACTGAAATTATCAATGAGTCAGTGATGGAGTGAAAAGAAATCTCGAAGTGACAACTACTTAGAGATCAGAATATTTTTGGCTTTGATAGAATCTTGTTACTAAGACACAGTACGTTACAACCAACGATATAGCGATGAGAGTTTGTAAATAGCAAGCATGAACAAAGTAGAGAATTGCCAAATGTAACAGAGTTTGTTCTGGGATGTATTAATTGACCCCTGCTTCTGCTGCTTAATCTCTTCCCCTTTTTCTTTTTTCTTCGTTCTCTTATAATTAAATTGTGATTCAATCTTCATGTAAATAAAACTAATTTTGATATTTAGAAGTGAAATTATCTAAAAGAAGTAACCCAAATATGTCAGTAGTGTGAATTTAGGTGTTGGGAGTGATGTCTTCAAAAATTTCTGAATTGAAATTTGCATTAGAATTGGAGAAAGAAAACAAAAACCTACTGGTAATAAATGATTCTTAAAAAGTGCGTGTGTGCTGTGACATAATTTCAATAAATTGAAATTAATTTCTCAAAGGTATTTTACAGGCCTAAGGGCTAGTCTGATCCTTGTTTGCAGGCAACAGACAACTATGGACATATTTGATTCTATTACACCTCATCAGCATCGTATAGCATAAGCAAGCATGCCAATCATTTGTATAGTAGACAGTAAGAATTGGGAAGGATAAATACAAGCTTATATGTGTAATCTGGAAGATCAATGACAGACACACAGAATAAGAGAATATTTCGGAACAGAAGAAAGAAATGATTAATGGAAAATAGTAAAGAAAAAAATGTGTTACACGGTCAGTTTGTTGGACAAGTCGAAGATTTAGCAGCGAAAGAACTGTGAAGTCGGTTAAAAGTAAAAAGAAGACGAACGAAATATGCTGTGAGTACATTATTTATATTATTTACATCTGACGGATATTTGTCCTCATCTTGTTTGTTGTTAACACAACGTTTCAGCTGATATACACTCCAGCCTTCATCAGGTGTCTTGGGGAAATTTCGAACCTGAGTTCTCATTCCTAAGGTATTTTTCGATGTTATTATTATTATTATTATTATTATTATCATTATTATTATTATTATTATTATTATTATTATTCAGGTCACTGCCTGGAATCGAACTCGGAATGTTGGGGTTAGTAGCCCGCGCTCTTAACCACTACGCCATATGCCTACAGGCATATGGCAGTGACAATAATAATAATAATAATAATAATAATAATAATAATAATAATAATAATAATAATAATAATAATAATAATAATAATAATAATAATAATAATAATAATAATAATAATAATAATGGGCTGATTACTACCTAGATCAGATTCCAGGAAACCCCAAAATGGCTGAAGTTCAAAAGATAGTGCTCATGGGAACTGCCCATATCCTACGTAAAATACTGTCTATGTGATCTCAAATTTTAAAGCAAACACATAATTTTCTTATGGTTTCTTAAACATTCACTTGAACAAAACTGTACAAATCCAAATATATGGTACCCTAGGCATAACACCTACATGAACTTCTAACTTGTTGTCTCTTGAGGTCTCTGGGTGAGACTTGGATCCAACTTGTACAAATGCAAAACAAAAGTCAAACATAAAATAATAATAATAATAATAATAATAAAACACTTTCAATACAGTAACCATAAGAGCATCACAGCAAACCACAGCACATACCCAAAGCACACAAAGCTGCGCTCGGTAGTGAAGTGAAAGCACGTTATAAATTTCCCCAAGACACCTGAGGAAGTGATTGGAAGTGTTATCAAGTACATTGTTTTGTCTTGGTGTAAAAGGCGGGCTACAGCAAATGTTCTGCTCAATACCACAGATTTACTTAAAAGTTGCTTGACCGTAACCAGTTGAGCATGTCCCTTAGTAATTGATCATATGTGAGTCGCTGATCACGAGCAGGAGTACTGGGGGAGCATCATAGCCTTGTGTGGAGAAGAACTCTTCGGGGTTTAAATGATTAACCCCTGGAAACATGGGTGTTTCGTTCATCATCCTTAAACAACCCTTATTCAGGGATTCTTTTGAGCGGGATGGGCTAGTCGACTTGATGAAAATTCTAATTGGGCTCCAGCAGCCATGCGCTGTTTGTCACCCTGTTGCTCACATATGGTTATGATGTATGTACCTGCTGTACCCTTATGAGACGGGTAGTCATGAGAGGTGTATTGGGCTTCGTATATTTGTACCCCAGCGTCACCTTGATGGCATGTGCTGCTCTCTCACTACTACTACTACTACTACTACTACTACTACTACTACTACTACTACTACTACTACTACTACTATTTGTTTCAAATTTCTCCGATGAAGAAAAAAGAAAAAAACAACAACAATAGCGATCAGATATTCAAGTTCGAATTGTCTGAACGTATTCAGAATGCACAGCCACAGTTATTGTGTGTTTGTAGATTTAGTTCACGAACTAAGTATGGAGTTTCTTGCTTAAAGATGAAGAAAAAAAAAATTGATTCTTCTCTGATAAGATAACTGCTCGAAGAATATTTTGCAGATAAAAGAAAAATGAAAATATATTACGTAATGTAAAATGTACATGAGAAAAATAGCGGCAAAACACAACCGTTAAGTAATCCACATACTTCTTTGTTAATAACACTCCATTTTTGCGATACAGATAAGATCATTTCCATATGTTATATTCCTAAATTATGCATTAAAAAAAATTATATATATATATATATACACTCGTTCTTTCTAGATCACTCACGGTAGCATTGATTAAATATATTCCAATGAAAATGTATATATTAGCTTAAAGGGTTATTTAGGATTCATAGAAAATGGAGATTTCCAGCAGATGATGGCTTCGCTGAAGATAGTCACCAAAGAATATTCGTTATTATATTTTCTTTAGAAGCGGTAAATTATTTAAATAACTGATAATATAATCCGTAATTAAGGATTGTGAGCTGGCAGAGTTGTCAGAGAATCAGAAAGAAATATGTTACAGCATTCACTTCCAAATTATTAAATCGTGAGTTCAAATCCTACAAAGGTTAATCTTGCTCTCCATTGTTCAACGTTCCATAAAATAAAATGTCAATCACATACCTGGAGCGGTGGTATCGACTTACTCCTTCCGCCAGAGAGTTGCCAGACTGGAAGTGGTACGAGTGTAGGTCGCTTTGAGGAGTAGAGGCCATCATAGTGGCTGTAGGAAAGACAGAGAGGGGGAGAAAGAGAGAGAGAGAGAGAGAGAGAGAGAGAGAGAGAGAGAGAGAGAGACGGAGAGGAGGGAGGAAGGGAACATATGTGCGCCAGGTGCTGGTGCATGTCACTTAGTGATTTTCAGCTGATCAGTCGAAATTCTTGGATGTGGCCGAGGTCATCTGTGTGTGAAATCGCACCAGTAGTTGCCGCCGCCTCCGTCGCAGTAGCAGCTACAACGGAAGTCGCAGCAACAACTTCAGTATCGAACAAGATGTGGGATTAATAATCCATTGTAAGCCTCATAAGAGTTTTGTAGTGTATCAATAATTGTTAGGGGAGTGTCAATAATTTTCTGGTTGTGAAGATGAGGTCCTATCTACGTTAGGAAGGCGTGTGGCTTACTGGTAAGATTTTTCGTCTCATAACCCTAAGATCGTGATTTCGATACTCAGCGGTGCATTGTATCCTTCAGCAAGACACTTTACTTCCTGTTGCTCAGTCCTCTCAGCTGGCAAAAATGAGTTGTATCTGTAATTCAAAGGGCCAGCTCTGTTACACTCTGTTTCACGTTGAATTTCCCTGAGAACTACGTTAAGAATACGCGTGTCTGTGGAGTGCTCAGCCACTTTGCACTTGAACTTCGCGAGTAGCTAGTTCCGTTGATCGGGCCAATTGGGACTCTCGTCGCAACTGACGGAGAATCAGGCCATCTATGATAGGGATTGTCTGCTGAAGTTCTGTTTTCGCTATTTACTCTCCTCTGTTAAAAATACAAGGTTCGTTTAATTTCTTTACATGGATTAGATCCCATAGATTCGGGAGAAGGTTTTTGACGGGCATGTCAACCGTGATAGTTAAAAGATTGACCGGATGAAAAGCAAAGGAAACCCCAAAATGACACCATCA
>NC_142929.1:145096191-145103691 GCF_046866305.1 Octopus bimaculoides | reverse complement strand
ATTTAATAATTCCTTTGAAGATTACTTCCTTTAGTTGTATATCAATAATTCATTTGATTTTTTTCAGGAAGGAAATGTATTTGTATTTCCTAACGTCTAGTTTATAGGATCTCTAATGCTTTCGTTGTATTCCACACCAAAAGCGATGTTTTTTTTTGCCTCTAATATATTTCGTAATATCTTCCCAGTAACACAATGTTTCAACTTTCAATAAAACGATATGGAACGTACACAAACACGATAATAACAGTTTTTATTACATAAATGCATACGTGTGTGCATAAAATAACTGTTATCTGCATATATGCACACATACATACAGATACAAAAAGCGAAAACATAATATATTGAATTATGTATTCAAAATTGTTTTCCTGCCGGCTGTAATTGGTATTATAATTAAAAACAAAAGATCATTTTATTTCATTCTGTATGGCGGTAAGCAGGCTGAGCCGTTAGAGCGTCGGACAAAAATACTTAGTAGCGTTTCTTCCGTTTTTTTTACGTGCTAAGCTAAAATCTCCACCAAATTGAAGGCCTTGTGCTAAAATTTGAAACAGTTATTTTATTTTATGATAGAAAATTGTAATGTAAATCACAAAGTTACATATTTATACAAGGGATGTAAGTGAAGTGGGTTTAATTGAGAATAGAAACTTGAATGCCATCTGTGTTTACTCGTGGTACTATTTACTCTCGATGATGTACGCTCTGGCAATTTCTTTTGACGAGTGTCTCCTTCATTATTTGTAAAATAATTCTTTCGAATTTTGGTACGAGGCTCGGAATATTATTTGGAAGGAGTAAGTTGATCACATCGATCTCACTATTTGATTGATAATGTATTTTATCGACCCCGAAAGGATAGAAAGTAAAGATAACCTCAGCGGAATTTGAACTCAAAACGTCAAAACAAGTTGCTAAGAATTTTTGTCCGACATGTTGAAGATTATGCTAGCTCACTGCGTCATTTCATTGAGTATAAGTAATTTTATTTATTATAAGCGTTTTTTCTTCGCCGAAGACTGTGTCTTCGGATGGGATGTATTTCCGTAAACTTCCTGGTCTTTTCTTTAGCTCACGCTTTTTATGTTTTAGTCAGAGGAGAAAAAGCTATGATTAGTATGTTTTGTATGGCCTTTGAATCTGGCGGGAGAAAGTGTGAACGAAACAACGACGATGTAAATTGCTGGAGGTATAAGTTGTGCATCTAGATAACCAGTTATCCTGAAAACAGAGACCTGGTTTAAAGGATTACAACAGGAAGCTGTGTATCAAAGTAGGGAGTTAGTCATTTATCCTTAAACCAGTGTCCTAATCCAAACGATAACAATATGAAGCTGAGCATCAAAGAATGAGAATTAAGCAGTTAGCCTCAAACCAGAAACAAAGTCTACATGATTACAATAGGGAGTTGTGTATGAAAGTGAGGAGTCATGCAGTTATCCTCAAACCAGCGACCTATTTCAAACGATTACAATATGCTGAGTAAGATAGAAAGATATATATATATATATATATATATATATATATATATATATATATATATATATTGAGAGAGAGAGAGAGAGAGAGAAAGAGAGAAAGGCAGAGAGTTATTCAGTTATCCACAAACGAGAGACCTTGTCCAAATGACTACAATTGGACGCCGTATATCAAAGCAGAGAATAATGTAATTTGTCTCAAACCAGAAAGCTAGTCCAAACGATTAAAGTATCAAAGTATAACTAAGTGGAAAATCCTACAGTTATTCTCAAAGCGGAGACATTATCCTAGAGACTACAATGGGAAGCTGTAATCAAAGTAGACAAATAATAATAATAATAATAATAATAATAATAATAATAATAATAATAATAATAATAATAATAATAATAATGATAATAATAATAATGATTAACCTTTCTGTTAAAAGCAGAAGGCCTGAATTTCTGTGGGACCAGACAAGTCGATTACATCGACCCCAGTGTTTCACTGGTACTTAATTTATCGACCCCCGAAAGGATGAAAGGCAAAGTCGATCTCGGCAGAATTTGAATTCAAACCGTTAAGACGGACGAAATGCCACTAAACATTTTGTCCAGCGTGCTAACGACCCTGCTGGCAAAAATGATTTGTACTTGTATTTCCAAAAATGGCCAACCATGTCACATTGTGTGTCACGCTGAATCTCCTTGAGAACTTGCATTAAGGGTATGCTTGTCTGTGGAGTACTCAGCCACTTGCATGTCAGTTTGATGAGCAGGCTGTTCCGTTGATCGGATCAGCTGAAAGCCTCGTCGTCGTAACCGACGGAGTGCCAACTTCTTTTATTTCGGTCTTTAGTTTGTTTTAGTGACCCATACTGGAGCACTGCCTTTGTCGGAAAAGAAAAAAAATTCGTAAAAATATAGTTGAAGACATAACCTGATAAAAGGACGGAATGGTCATGGGTGGAATGCCTTCTTTGAATAGTTGTCTGCTCGATCTAGAATTCAAGAACAAGAACAATAAACTACTACTACTACTACTACTACTACTACTACTACTACTGCTGCTGCTGCTGCTGCTGCTGCCTCGGCAACAACGATACTATTACAACTACTGCAACATGAACGACGACTACAGCTACTAATAATATACAAAAAACAACAACAGCGGCTACTACTACTACTACTACTACTACTGCTACTGCTGCTGCTGCTGCTGCTGCTGCTGCCGCTGCTACTGTTGCTGCTGCTGCTACTGTTGCTGCTGCTGCTACGTGAAATATGTCAAAATTGATCTTTGTGATCTTTCCAGAGAAAAAGAAACACAACAAAAATGCTTAAGTTACGGAGATTCTTTTGAAACGGTAAAGTGCTGACATAAATAAACTGTTCTTTGTTTAGTAAATATATAGTCAGACGTTAATCTTAAGATTAATGTATTCTTTTATTCTTGTATTCTTATATTCTTTTATCTAGTTTCGGTCACTGGACTGCAGCCATGCGGTGGTACTACATTTAAATGTTTAGTCGATGATATCAACCGAAGTACTCACGCTAGTCTGGTACGTAGGTTATTGGAGTTTATTTGTCGCAGGGCCAGGTTATGAAATACGAATGAATGCAGCATAAACAACACCGGTTTTAGACCCGTGTAAATATAAGCACATACAACCACATATATACACTCAGGCGGGCGTGTGTGTGTGTGTCTGTGCTTATATAAGAACAGTGTCTGTGTACCACTAATTCCGATGTGTGTGTGTTTGTCGACGGTCAACAGTTAAGTTACAACTCTATTGTAAATAAACACACACACGCCCACACATATAATTACACTCACACACACACGCACACTCACACATACTTATGTATGTACACATATGTGTGTGTATGTATGGACATATATATATATGTGTATATATGTATATGCGTGTATCTATCTATCTATCTATCTATCTATCTATCTATCTATCTATCTATCTATCTATCTATCTATCTATCTATCTATCTCTATGGACAGACGGTAGACGCGTCGGCTCCGTAAGTTTTGACTTTTTCATGTTTTAAAAAGTTTGTTTGTAAAGTTTATTTTATATAGAAAGTTGTATAACAACTTGTATACTCTCTGGTGCAAGTTTTTTGCGACGGAAATCTGCCCTGTGTGGCACATTTCCAGAATATAAAAACCAATTTCGGCTTTCTAGCCATTTTTTTTTGAAACGATGGCGTCTTGTAGCCATGAAAATCTTTGTGAAACGAACGCTGCATTTTGCAGTGTTTCGTTCGAAAAAGAATTTCCTAGTCTTCCTTCCTCACAGTTAAAGGAGAGAATGGAGAAAAAGAAAAACTCTGCTGCTACAGCAGTCTTGCCTGCCACCGTAATCAGTGACAACAACACCACCACCACCACCAACAACAACAACAACAGCAGCAGCAGCAGCAGCAGCAACAACAAGGACACAAATGTCCTTGCTAACAAAACCACTGTCCTCACCATTGATACCACCACTACCGCCACCACCACCACAACGAACTTTGCCGAGGCTTTGAAGCATAGGAAAAGAATTTTGAATATATCGAAAGAGAAATTACTTGCATGCAAAAGCATGCTAAGTAAAAAGGACGTTACAGTCCATCTTCAAACGCCCGCGGACTTTAAGATAAACATCGATAAAAAACTATCCTCTACAGAACCATTAATTTAAAGACAAAGACAGTGGAAAAATTCACTCAAGAAAATGTTGAGAAGTGCTTAAAGCCGATTTGGTCTTACAAAACTTACATAACGAGAGGATTGAAATTCGGAACGATAGAGGTAAGACTACACAGCGAGCAGCGAGCGAAGGACCTCTCCACTAAGTCATTACAACATGAGAACTTGCTCATGATCCCTACGTACCTTGGTCGTAGGGTTACGAAAATAAAAATTTCGAATGTGCCTCCTGAAATTGAGGAAGAATGGCTAGTATCTGCCATATGTCTAGGCATAGAGGAGGAGATAAACATATTAGAAGCATCTGTCGTTTGCAATCAAAACTGGATTGGCCAGGAATTTCAACTCCTGGTACAAATTGATCCAGCAAACTGGGAAAAAATTCCACATAGAATCCAATTAACTGAGGATTCAATTTTTCATGTTTTCGTCGAAGGCAGAAGGCCAGTTTGCTACGTTTGTAGTAGCAAAACTCACCTTCAAAAACCATGCCCAGTAGCCCAGAAGAAAAGGCAACAACAACGGCAACAATACATAGAAAAACAACAACAACAACCACAAGAAAAGCACAAGAAAAAAACAGCATTACTGCCTACACCGCCATATGCACAACTGGTCAAGCAGTTGTACAACGAAATGGAAAAACGCCAGCAGCCAGCAACACAGCCGAACCAAACAACAACACCACCAGTACCACCAAGAACAGAATCAGCACCATCACCACCGCCAACACCAACAACAACAACCCCACAAGAAGAGAACACGAAAAAGACTCCCACCCCACCCCCAACAACCAAAACACCACATCCCAACTGTCACGAAACAGCACCAACACCACCAACAACAAAATCAACCCACACAAAAATAGACCCCAACACCCTTCCCCTCCCACCCTCCGATTCCTCCGACATGTCAGATGAAGATGACACAGAGGCTTGGCAAGTGGCCACGGGGGGAAGAAGAAAAAGGGGGAAAAAAGAACGGAAAAACAAACAAACAAAGCGGGGAGGTTTACCAGCCCCGAAACCAACACATCCACAGAAAACAAAAACACCAACACAAACGCACCAACACAGAACCCCACAACAAGTTTGACAGCGATAAACACAAACAATCCAGACCTAATGAAATTCATTAGGTCAAACACTAACATAACAGATAATGACACGAAAACAAGCAATCACCCACGCACAACACCACCACAACACATCAAAATCATACATGTAACACGGAGCACTTACAATACACTGAAATCTCTCTACCCGGATACAGTAGGGAGATTCCAGAAATATTCATAAAAAAGACTATACAAAAACCTTCTGAGAGAAGGTTGTGCGGCAAAGAGCCAAGAACTTTCGGACAGTAAGTAACTCTCTCTCTCTCTCTCCTTTCGTGTGTAAAACACAAATTTTGACAGAATCATGGTGAAGATTGGCTGTGTGAATGTGCGTGGCTTGGGGTCCCCTTGGAAACAAGGGTACCTCTTAAATGACATCAAGTCACACAATTTGGATATCATAGCCATTAGTGAGACCAGACTCCATGAACCGCGGGCCCTAAAGTCCATGTTTGGCGGACAGTTTAACATTTATTTTTCTCCCTGTCTGCCGAGGATGGGCGGTAGTGGCACGGCGGTTCTTTTTCGCAAGAGTCTGGATCTCCAAGTAAAGACGATATTTACGGACCCGGAGGGTAGACTGGTTGTCCTAGATGTGGACGGCAGCGATGGAGGCGCTTTTCGGTTGCTGGCAGTTTATGTGCCTCCTTTAACAGGTCGGTCGGACTTCTTTCGACGTCTAGAAGTATTCCTGGGAACGTCTCGTCCCTTACTTTTAGTGGGGGATTGGAATGCTACCTTGGACACGCATCTAGGCTACGGGGGGAGTGACAAAACTAGAAGGGGATGCAAGGGCCTCATAGACCTGCTCAGACGCTTCCAGTTGTCTGACAGGTACCGACTCGACCACCCAAATGTGCCAACGTGGGCTTGGAGCAACCGCATTGGGTCGTCGAGATCGTATCTAGATAGGATAGTGTGTAGGACAAGAGATAGAGATAGTTTAGGATGTCCACAGTTCCACATAGTCAGCTACACGGATCACAAACTTGTGACGTGTACGCTAGACTTAGATAAGGCACATAGGCAGGGTCCCGGTTACTGGAAACTAAACGCGTCTTTCCCGTCGAGACAGGTTTTCAGAGACCGGATTAGCACGTTAGTAAAGAGGGCTTTGACGGGAGCCACCGTCAACAACAAATGGTGGTTTGCCCTCAAGAGAGCAGTAAGGGCGGTAGCAATAAGGTATAGCAGGGCACTAGCTGTAGAGAGGAACAGAGTAGAGGGGGAACTAGTGATAAAGTTAGAAGAGGCATTGCGAAGTGGCATCGCATCCGACGTTTTAGCGGCGAGGTTGGCCCTCGACCAACACTTCAATGCTAAACACCAAGGGTGTGCTGTCAGGGCAAGGATGCGTGCTCTGAGGAATGAAGGTGTTGGAGCCGCACGAGAGGCTCGGGTGGCGGAGGCGCAGCGGGGTAACAGAGCCATCATCCGGTCTCTGGTAGACGAACAGGGGCGCGAATTGCTCGAGCCGAGCAAGATGTGCGAGGCGTTTCAGCGGCATTTTGCCCGACTGTTCGGGAGGAGTGGCGAGCGAGAAGGCAGGGTGGACTTTAGTGCCTACCTGCACAGCTTGCCACGACTCTCGGCAAGAGAGGCGGAGTGCTGCGAAGGGGTCATCACGGCGGAGGAGGTGAGGGACGCGATGGCGGGTTGCTCGACGGACAAATCTCCGGGTTTGGATGGTCTGCCCTACGAGCTTTACAACTGTATGCCAGACTTGTTTGGAGACGTCTTGTCAGCCGTGTACTGCAACTGGCAGCAGAACGGGAGCATTCCCGGTTTTGTGAGCCGAGGAGCGGTAACGCTGCTGAAGAAAGATCCAAACAAGGGGGACGCCATAGATAACTTTAGGCCCATCACTCTGCTCAATGCAGACATGAACATTTTGGCAAAGGTGTTAGCCAAGCGGTTGGCGCTTGTCATCGAGAAATTGGTCGGCACGGAGCAGACGTGCGCCGTGCCGGGCCGGGGCATCCATGACAACCTCCATCTGATGCGCTACATCATAGAGAGGGTAGTTAAGGAACCTGGCATGGGTGGGGCCCTGATCAATTTGGATCAATCCAAAGCTTTCGATAGGGTAGACCATCGATACTTGGAGGCCGTCCTCGAAGTGGCCGGCTTCGGTCCCGTTTTCCGCGGCTGGATGGCTGCCTTGTACACAGGCATCCGTTCGGTTGTTCGCGTCAATGGAC
>NC_142929.1:145066191-145086191 GCF_046866305.1 Octopus bimaculoides | reverse complement strand
TTGAACGTCACGCACCCATTTCCAAGTAAGTTTATCTTAATCGTTTTCATTCTACTCTATACTGTTTTTCTTCTTCATCGTTTTCTCTCTCTACCTTTCTCTAATTCCCCCTTTTTCTCCCCTTCATCGTTTTCTATCTGTCTTTTTGTCTGTCTGTCTCTCATTCTCCCTCCCTCTTTCTCCTGTTCACTCTCTCTTGTTGCTCACACGTGACCATCGTCCATCTTTCTTTTCCTAAAGTGTTCATCTTTGTCTTCTTTCAGGACTGTCCTAAGGACTGGACCTATCCTGTCTCTCTCTCTCTTCTATCTTTTTACTTGTTTTCTTGTATGTCACCACTGTCCTACATTTGTTCCCAATTTTGATCCTCCATGAATCCCAAATTTTAATTTGGTACTCATGGGAGCAGCTGTCTTTGAAGACTCATATTGTCGCTGAATGCTCGAAATGAGTAGTAGACAGACATTCGACAACTGATGAAGGATCTTTCTCTGTTTAATTGTATTAATTGTCCTGCTTTCCATTTGTTTCTCTCGTTCTTTGCGTATTTAACTCATTTGTTTTCGTATTTCATGTTGCTTACTGTTGATGACGTCCTGTACCCATATATGCATGTACATACATACACACACACACACACACACACACACACACACACACACACACACACACACACACACACATATATATATATATATATATATATATATATATATATATACGTATATATATATTATTCATATATACTCTATACTCTTTTACTCTTTTACTTGTTTCAGTCATTTCACCGTGGCCATGCTGGAGCACCGCCTTTAGTCGAGTAAATCGTCCCCAAGACTTATTTTCTGTAAGCCTAGTACTTATTCTATCGGCCTCTTTTACCGAATCGCTATGTTACGGGGGCGTAAACACACCAGCATCGGTTGTCAAGCGATGTTGGAGAGGGGGGGAGACAAACACAGACGCACAAACATATACACACAGTACATATACATATATATATATATATACATATATACGACGGGCATCTTTCAGTTTCCGTCCACCAAATCCACTCACAAGGCTTTGGTCGGCCCGAGGCTATAGTAGAAGACACTTGCCCAAGGTGCTACGCAGTGGGACTGAACCCGGAACCATGTGGTTCGTATATATTATATACATATATATATATATATATATATATATATATATATATATATATATATATATATATATATATTATTTATATTTATATGTATGTATATATAATGTCTTAATTTTTGTGCTCGTTGTCTTACATACGTAATCATCAATATATCCGGTAGGTTTGAATACTTACTAAAGCAGCTAAAATCTCTGAAGTCGTTGTCCCTGCATGGTTGTAGAGCAATGACTGAAACCAGTAAAATAACACACGCATACACAGACACAGACACACACACACACACAGACGCAAACACACACACAAGTACACACATATACATGCATCAGTCATTTTGTTTTTACTTCATCTACTACTACTACTACTACTACTACTACTACTACTATAACTACTACTACTACTATTACTTCTACTACTACTATTACTACTACTACTACTACTACTACTAACACCACCACCACCACCACTACTACTACTACTACTACTACTACTACTACTACTACTACTACTACTACTACTACTACTATCTCTACTACTACCACCAATACTACTACTATTATTCCTCCTCTTTCTCCTCTTCCTCCTCCCCTGCCCTGCCCTCCCTCCTCCTCCTCCTCCTCCTCCTCCTCCTCCTCCTCCTCCTCCTCCTCCTCCTACTACTACTACTACTACTACTACTACTACTACTACTACTTTGGTAACAAATTTCTCTTTTCTATAACTTTATCCTTTTATTCATTTATTTGCTTCACCACCTTAAAGGGTATTTTAATCGAAGAAATCGAACTCAGGACCCATTGCTTGTAAGCCTAGTACTTATTACATCGGGCACTTTTTGCTGAACCGCTAAGTTACAGCGATATAAACACACCAACGTCGCCTGTCAAGTGATACTGGGCGGACAAACAGACACAACGATATACATACATACATACATCCATACATACATATATACATCCATACATACATACAAATGCATATATGCATGTTTGTATATATACGACAGGCTTCTTTCAGCTTCCGTTTACCAAATCCACTGACAAGCCTTTGGTTGGCCCGAGGCTAAAGTAAAAGTCACTTGCCCAAGGTACTACATAGTGAGACTGAACCCGGAACCATGTTGTTGGGAGGCAAGCTCCTTATCACACAGTCACCGTCTTATTTTTTGTATTTTGTTTACTTAAATATGCTGCATTGTTTTTTCTCTGTCTCTCACTGTCTTTGTCTGTCTGTCTCTGTTTGTCTCTCTCTTCTCCCTCCCCCCTCTCTCTGCCTTTCACAGTCAATTAAGGATTTTCACGAAAATCTTACTTAAATCACAAGATTTTAAAGATCATTAAAAATTTGTGCTGCTTCTTTTAACGAATCAAAAATATTTGACCAACAGAATGACAGATGATTTTATGGTGATCGAAACACTTGTATTATTCCACGGGGCTCCAATTAAATCGAAGACAATAGAACCTCCACCACCACCACCATCACCACCACCGCCGCCGCCGCTACTACAGCAATAACAATAGAAAAACAGCAATAAATAAAATTTAAAAAGACAATGAAAACAAAACCAAAATAAGTCTACAACCTCAATTGCATTAAACATTCTTAAACGTAATGGTTATTTTCTCTCTCTTTCTCTCAGTTATAAAAATGAACTCAAACGTGATTCTTTTAAAAAACACCAATTTTATGAACATGAAAGAAATGTTTTTTTTTGCCGTATGTTCAAAATGAAATTGCATTATAATTTTATTCAAATTTTTCTTTTGTTTTTGTTTTGTGTCTATTTTTTCTCCCCACCCATTTATTTTCTTGTTTTCAAAATTGTATTTTATGTATTTTGTGTTTTATCTTTTTGACTTTTGTTGTTTTTTCATCCATATTTCATCGTCATTTATAATTCTCGCTCATAATTATTTCCCTTGTCTTTATTATTATTGTTATTATTTATCATTATTTTTTTTGTCTTCTTTCTATGTTACAGTTCGAAGCTGAACTTCTTTCGAATTAATAATAAAAAGAAGCAAAAAAAAAAAAAAAAAAAAAATAGAAAAGAAAGGAACAGAAATAACATCCAGAAAAAATAAAGAAAAACAATATCGTAAAATAATAATAATAATAATAATGATAATAATACTGGGTCGTCATTTCATCTAAACGTATGAAAAGAATCTGTTTTTTTTTTTTGTGTTTTTTTCTCCTGTCCGGAATCAGTTGTATTATATTTTTTAAGAGTCTTCCGATCATTTCATTGCAAGAATATTCTCTCTTCATCACCATTAAAAAAGAAAAAAAACAAAAATAAAAAAAAATCTGTGAACAAAGGAGTAAAAAGTTTCCTGTTTTTCTTTTCCGAAGCAGTTAGAAGTCGATATGTTTCATATCTCTTTAAGAACACAAATGAAACATTGCCTCAATATACAGTGACTGCAGAATGTAAAGGGAACAATGGTGTCAACAAATTTCCTCTTCAAATATATACACAGAACAAGTTTTGCTACAACCTTTACACACTTTCTTTTTACAAATATCTACCAGCTTAATAGTTCTATATATAAGTGATGAGGATTAATGTACATTATTTACATTATTTACATTTGACAGATATTTGTCCTCATCTTGTTTGTTCTTAACACAACGTTTCGGCTGATATACCCTCCAGCCTTCATCAGGTGTCTTGGGGAAATTTCGGACCTGGGTTCTCATTCCTAAGGTATTTTTCGATGTTGTTGTTGTTGTTGTTGTTGTTGTTATTATTATTATTATTATAATTATAATTATAATTATTATTATTATTATTATGTTGTTTTTTTCTTCTTTCCTCAAATTTTCTTCGATTTCTTGCTGAGTGTTTTCTGTACAACTAGGACAGAGAAACTCATTGTATGCATTCCCAATTTACACACGCAAATTCACAGGTAACATATGTATTTAAAAAAAAAAAAAATCATGAATGGATGTTGTTTTCACAGCAATAATGCTCTTCTCAGTACATGAGTCGTTCCAGTTAACACGATTTTTTGCACTTTATTATTATCATTATCATTATTATTATTATTATTATTATTCAGGTCACTGCCTGGAATCGAACTCGGAATCTTTGGGTCAGTAGCCCGCGCTCTTAAGCACTACTCCATATGCTCGTGGATGAGGACAAATATCCGTCAAATGTCAATAATGTAAATAATGTATCTACCAGCTTTCTTACAAACAAATTCGTCCGAACAGAAAGAGTTAATCAAAGTATCGCTACTAAAAAGTCGGAATAAATAACAGATATTTGTAACATAAACATAGAATATTAATATTTAAAGAGGGAATCGTACAGTTGATTAATTCGGTTATATTATTACGCATTGCAGTTAAGGTATTTTATGAATACCAGAAGGATGGAATGTAAAGTCAACCTCGGCAATATCCAAATGATTCTGCTAATGCAACATAACAACAACAACAGCAATAATAATTAGAAAATTACTATTTCTAAATCTCACAACGAGAGATATTCAGCAACAGTACTTTGGAGTAAAGATTGTTTGCCAACATAACATGGCAGTCCTGGTTTAGGATGAATGTTGCTGTGATTTAGCCCCAGGAGACATTGTCTCCAGCTGGCTATACAACACAATCTGTGTCCTTATATTTTCGAACAAAGGACACAGATCGTGTCGTATAGCCAGCTGGAGACGATGTCTCCTGGGGCTAAATCACAGCAATATTCGTCCTAAACCAGGACTGCCATGTTCTGTTGGCAAACAATCTTTACAGCAATAATAATTGTTTCAAATTTGGGCCCAAGGCCTGCAATTGTAGCAGCAAGGGATTAACTGATTACATTGACACAAGTACTTGACCTGTACTTAAATTTTTGGACCCCGGATGAACGAAGGGCAAAAGTGATCTTGGCAGCATTTGAACTCAGTGCGTAAAAATTCAGAAGAAATACCATCAAGCCTTTTGTCCGACGCGCTAACAATTCTGGTAGTTCCCTTGTCGTAACAACAAGAAGAATATCAATAATGATTTCAAAGTTTGGAGGAGGGAGTAAGTCGACCCCAGTGTTCAAGTTTTATCGAACCCGAAAGGATGAAAGACAAAGTGTACCTCGGCGGAATTTGAACTCAGAACGTAAAGACGGATGAAATACCGCTAAGCATTTTACCCGGCATGCCAACGATTCTACCAGCTCGCGGAAGTAGTGAATGGACATATAGCCTCAGAGGTGTACTGCTGCCCGACCATCGTACCTTGTTCTAAGAAACGGCGGACCAGATTGGAGCACTTACTTTCCCGTTTCTTCCGCTGATCAAGAAATCCATCTGCTGTCAACACCCACTGCATGGTGGTCTCAAGATGCCGTCCTTGGTGAAGCATCGGTACACAGTGAGGCTGAAACAACCTGTAGAAATATGTAGTTTAAGGTGATGATGTCCACGATTATGATGAAAACGTAAGCGAACAGGTGTGCGCGTCGTCACTTATGCTATAAGGCTTTCCGTAGCTTCACTCTTGGACCAACCTGCAATCATGGGTCAATCATAGACCAAGATAGGGCAGAAAAGAGAGGCAGATATTTTTCGACGCAGAGGCTGTGGTGAAAGAAGTTGTATGGAGGACCTGTCTTGCTGACACCTTCCTATCTGGCCAAACATTCATCAAGTTTTTCGGGCGAGTGTAAAGGAGTGGTGCTGTCTCTTAGTGTCTTTGCCGAAAGGCGGATGAAAGTGACAAAACTGTTGATTTTTATTCTGAATATGCTTTCTGAAGTAGGAAGAAAGAAACTGAAAGAGGGAACTTTTGATGCCTTGGAGACGGTAGAATAATCTTGGCTTTTATGAGTGGGGTTTTCCACGAATTACCCAAACCCTTGCTAAAACTGCTGTCTTAGATATTCTTACTGATAAATAGCGAGAAAAAACCTCTCAATGGTGAATACTGAAAGAGAGATAATGATACTGATGTTGACAAAACCGTTACCCATTAATGGTTGGCGTCTTCTGGCTTAAAACCAGAGACAGCAGGATTTATCATAGCAGCTCAAGATTAATGCTTACCTACAAGAAGTTACCAGGCCAGCATCTTAAAGAACGGCAGTAGCCCAACATGTCGTGTATGTAAACAACAAACTGAAACCACCAATCCTATTGACTCCATGTGCTGTCTTCTTGCATCTACACAGTATCTCAATAAGCATGATAGAGCGGCGCAGTATATTAACTGATAAATTAGCAAAGACCTGGAGTTGCCCCATGATAAAAACTGGTGGGAACACAAACCACCTCCAGTGCTTGAATATGATCACTTCTCACTCCTTTGGAACTTTACCGTTCAAACTGAGAGAAGGATAGATGCAAATAGGCCAGAGATTATATTGAAGGATTTCAAACAAAGATCACACCTCCTTATCGCTATGAGTGTCCCAGACGACCTGAATGTATCTCTCAAGACCTACGAAAAACTGAACAAATATAAAAACCTTGAAATAGAATTTGGTAAATGTGGAACCAGAAGACTCAAACAATGCCTGTTGTCATAGGTGCTCTAGGAATGATAGCTAAAGGGGCTGATTGCTATCTATCTCAGATATCAGGAAATCCAAAAATGACAGAAATTAAAAAAACACATTGATCATGGAACTACTCATATCCTACGAAAAATATTGTCGATGTAATCTCAAAAACATTATAATCTGTAAACATTGTCAAAAGTACTTTTAAATGTACATAATAGCAAATACCTTTTACTGTCATCTTAAGATCACACTATCATCTTATCACCAAATTACTTTTAAAACAAACTTCTAATTTTCTTATCTTTTGACAGACACTCTCTAGAATAATAATACTCTGTCCAAAACCACAGATATGGAACGGTAGTCATAATACTGACTTAGACTTCTAATTTGTTGTGGCTTGAGGTCTCTGGATGAGACTTGGAGTCAATTTATACAAATACAAAGCCAGAGTCAAACATATAATAATAATAATAATAATAATAATAATAATAATAATAATAATAATAATAATAATAATAATAATAATAATAATAATAATAATAATCCCAGCAATGGCTGCGAAGCTCAGGACTCAAAGCAGAGACTGAAGGATTTTTAATTGCTGCACAAGACCAGAGCCTCCCCACCAGAAATTACCAAAAACACATAATGAAAAGAAATATAACAAGTAACTGTAGAATATGTGGAGATCGACAAGAAACAATAAATTATATTATCTCTGGCTGCCCAGTCCTGGCTAAGAAGGAATATATTCACAGACACGACTGAGCTGGGACCTATATACACTGGAAGCTATGCCAACACTATGGAATAACAACAGAAAAAAGATGGTATAAACACACGCCAGAAAAGGTCACAGAAAACGAGAAAGCAACCATACTCTGGGATATGCCAATACACACAGATAGAGAAATTAAGGCAAATAGACCAGATATAGTTGTCAAAGATCATGAAGAAAAAAAATGCTTTCTAATTGATGTATCAATACCAGCAGATGACAACGTTTCTCGAAAAGAAATGGAAAAACTTTCAAAATACAAAGACCTGGAAATAGAGATAACTCGAATGTGGAATCTAAAAACAGAAACAATTCCTATCATAGTAGGTGCCTTAGGTATAATAAAAAAATATTCAGACAAATACATAACAAAAACACCAGGACTTACAAATATATATAACATACAGAAAATTGCACTACTGGGTACTGCACACATTCTACGCAAAACACTTTCAATGCAGTAAACATAAGAGCACCACAGCAAACCACAGCACATACCCAAGGCGCACAGAGCTGCGCTCGGTAGTGAAGTGAAAGCACGTTATAAAAATAAAACTACTGAACAATAATAATAATAATAATAGTAATAATAACTTGAATGTGAAATCTAAAAACAGAAACAATTCCTATCATAGTAGGTGCCTTAGGTATAATAAAAAAATATTCAGACAAATACATAACAAAAACACCAGGACTTACAAATATATATAACATACAGAAAATTGCACTACTGGGCACTGCACATATCCTACGCAAAACACTTTCAATACAGTAACCATAAGAGCATCACAGCAAACCACAGCACATACCCAAGGCACACAGAGCTGCGCTCGGTAGTGAAGTGAAAGCACGTTATAAAAATAAAACTACTGAATATGATTATTATTATTATTATTATTATTATTATTATTATTATTATTATTATTATTATTATTATTATTATTATAACAACTAACAGCAACCAACCTCGAGAAATATGCCACAGAAATCGGAATTGACATGCGAACAGAGCAAGCCCTTCCTCCCAAAAACCGCTCTGCTACGGATAGCTAGGATTTTGAGAGTGGTACTTGGGTATTGAATGTCTTTAATTAACCAATTATTAAAGTTTATGATTTTCGGAAAGAGACCTTGTGGGACCTCTGACAACAGGCTGCCGTCCGCTCCCACAGAATCAATCAGGGCAAACAAGACCGAGCGCTCTGAGAAGTAAAACAACAACAACAACAACGATAACAACAATAATAATGACAATAAAAAGAAGGGCAAGAAGAATCCTTTCTAGTATGGACACAAGACCTAAAATTTAGAGAGAAGGTGTTTGTCAGTTACATCCATCCCAGTGCTGACCTGGTTCTTGTCTTAGTGACCCCCGAAAAAATAATTTCCTTACTACAGAGGATTCTGTTTATTTATTTCTCTGAATTCTTATATTGATATCCTTTTTTTTCTAAATACATTTTGTTGTTGATTCCTTCTGATTGATTCTTGATATTGTCTTCGATGCCTTGGACCGTTTGTGGCCAATAAGAGAAATCATTACATTTTCGGTGTTGACAGAATAAGTACCAGGTGAGCACCGCAGTTGTTGAAATTGACTAACCCCACCCCACTAAATTTCCGGTCTTCTACCAATTGTAGGAAAAATTCTTCTTCTTCTTCTTCTTCTTCTTCTTCTTCTTCTTCTTCTTCTTCTTCTTCTTCTTCTTCTTCTTCTTCTCTCTTCCTCCACCTCCTCCTCCTCCTCCTCCTCCTCCTTACGCAATTGTTAAACTGTCCGATACTGCCTTGTAGTATTTATTCCGGAACATCACAAACCAGATTTCTTAACAACAACAACAACAACAACACGAACCTTTTTATCGACTGGTGGATGCATTGTGTCTCTCTTCAAGACACATCTCTCACCAGTTGTGAAGTGTAGTAAAGGCCATAGGTACAAGAAGCGGGTACACTGAATAACTGATGAGTGTTTCGTTGGCTTGCAGAGGTTAAAATTATCTTCGATGGTATGAGGTGCAAAAAAAAGAAAAAAGAGTTCTGCCACTTGTATAATGTCATAGAAACCGAACAAAAAACTTGTCGAATTTCTTGCGTCTATAAAAGAAGGTATACTCAACCGTACCCGCAATTTTTACATACGCACGCATGAATACACACGCACACACACACACACATACACAAACACACACACACACAGATACATTGAAGTATAGCGTTGCATCGTTCATGGTGTTACATGTTTCGATCCATGAATTTTTAGTTTCCAGTAGAATTGGAACAATGTTCTGAAGTTTTCTCACTGACTGATCTGAATGCATCTTCATGTTGCAGCAATTTTGAAATGTTTTCTCTTTAAACCCCATCTCCTTCTTTTCAATATCGTCACGCTGTGTTAGTAATACTTTGTGCATTTACCCGTCCTCTGTCGGGGCAGATAGAAATATTTCTACTGTGGAATGGTGGCTGTTTGTGATCAAGGAAGTGATTTCGGTTGCCGTTTGTGATCAAGGAAGTGATTTAGCTAAGTAGGAATAGCCGATCCTAAAGTTATTGGTGTCCAAGCGTTTGTTATGTCTGTGTGCTAACGGAAAATGTTGTCTTACCAGAGAGAGAAATTTCTTAGTTATATCACTGACCAAATTCATATTCAATAGCGTTTAAAATAAGGTCACGTACCTATTCCTTCGCTCTAAACATAATTCCGAACTAGTACATCGCGATAGTGTAAGTACTCCTGTTGGATGCCCTTGAGCGGAGATCAGTGCATCTCCAATTTATTACGGTTGCTGGGCTCCTAATGGTAGGTCGTGGGTAATTTGCTTTGACATTTTTGTGCATGTGTCTGCATGTATGTATGTATATATATATATATATTATATATATATATATATATATATATATATATATATATGTACTTTTATTTTTTTACTTCTTTCAATCATTTGACTGCGGCTATGCTGGAGCACCGCCTTTAGGACTTTTTCTTTGTAAGCCTAGTACTTATTCTATCGGGCTCTTTTACCGAGCCGCTAAGTTACGGGGACGTAAACACACCAGCCTCGGTTGTCAAACGATGTTGGGGGACAATCATAGACACGGAAATATATACATACACATACATGCATATAAATAAATAAATAAAGAAAGAAAGAAAGAAATATATATATTTAAGCTGTAACAGGAGACAAACCCAGAGAGAAAGACATACATACATTGCAAGCTGTTCAGTGTTACCGGAACTTCAACATCATTGGAGATGTAGATGGGCTATGCTTCCCGCACAAGTATGGCGGTAGTGGTCTCAGATCTGTATTGATGTACGAAATACGTAATAGGACACTGAAACCACATCTGCAGCAGAGGAAAGTAGCAATTAACTAGCCTTGAACAAATTTGCAACTTTGAGATCAATAACATAATTAGCAAAGCTAAAGAACTTAAGGAGAAACACGATATAAGAACTAATACAGACCTCTCCCCAAGGAGTAATGGTAAATTCTATGTATCAAAAGAATAGAAAGAAGAAAAAATCGGACAAGTTTACTGAGAAGCTAGTACACGGGTACTAGGCACGAAAAACACAGAGCATAGAAGGTGTACCGTCTAGTTTATGGCATTCCACTTCGAAGGCTATCTCCATACAATTCACGAACAAGTGATCCCCAACCATGTACCTACATCATAAAAGGCAGAGAACAAATGTTGGCTGTGCAAAACAAAGAGTGGAGACATCAACCATACTATTAACAACTGCGAGAGAATGGTTTTTGAAATTGTCTTCCCATGAGGCATGCTGCATTGGCCAGAACAATCTGGAACGGGACACCATAAAAGAAAACACCCACAGGCAAGGTTAACTCGTATACAGAGACTGGTGTTTTATAAGAATATTGGAAGAATTTAAAAATTAAAATTACCTCCAAGTTAAAACACAACCAGCCAGATATCGTTGTATGTGACTACAAAGAGAAGATATGTTCTGTTGTGGAAATCAACTGCCATCTGGACACCAATGTGGTGAGAAAAATGGAATTTGAAGGGGAATTTGAAATTTCAGTGCTCAAGATATACTTTCAGTTTCATACCTATTATTGTTGGAGCAACAGGATACATAGAAACCCGTCTGGAGCAAAGTATGGCTGAACTTAGGATCATGGGAAGAGAACGCAAGTCCTTACTTAATTCATACACTTAAAAAGGATCACGATATCTGGGACACTAAAAATCTGTAAGACCTTAAATTAAAAAGATAATGAACAAAACAAGATGCTTTCCTTCACAACCTTGCTATCAAGATGGCCAGTCAAAAAGTCAAAATTCACTCTAAATTAAGAAAAAGCGAACACTCACACGCAACACACGTACGTACGTACATACATACATACATACATACATAAATATATATATATATATATATATATATATATATACATATACATACATACATATATATACATATATATACATATATACATGCATATATATATACATATATATACACACACACGTATATATTCATATATATATATATATATATATATATATATATATATATATATATATATATATATATATATATATATATATATATTATACACACGCACACACACACATATGTATGTGTGTATGTGCGTATGGCCGCTTAAGAAATTCGATAAGAGTTAGAGAAGCACACCCATAGACAGATAGGAACACACTCACAAATACACGCACAGACAAATGCACACTCATAAATACACTTCAACACTCACACATGCGCACACAGCCCCTGCTATATAAACACATACACACTGGCGTTCTTGGTCACCTGCGCGGTGTAGGTAATCAAATTTATTCTAAATGTTGGTGATTCATAAACAGAAACGTGTATTAAATTTGATAATCAAATTTTTATGTACACACATGATATTTATGTATTATATATTGTTAACCTACTTGTAAACCTATTTCGAAGAGACAAGTTAAATCCTTCGTCGTTAAAATTTGTAGTGTCTAAGATGGAGACACAAACCGAATTTTATTTCGACGAAATAAAAAATACAAAGAAACTGGCAAGAAACAGCTTACGAAATGAAAGAGTAGCCATCTTTGTTATTGATTTAACGTAATCTCTTCATCACTGTGGTCAACAGATTTAATGGTCATTACTATCTACGTCACTACAGCTGTCTCTAATGTTATTGGCATCACCATCATCAGCTCCCTCTTCCTTCTGCCTTCTCACCTCTGCCCATCCGCTCTCAACCCCGTCATCATAATTATAATGATGACTATGATGGTGATGATGACAACCATCATTATTCATCGTTGTGATCGTCTGTATGGCCTGACTATCATCGTCGTTGTAACCATCTTCCTCTCCGCCACCAGCACCGCCTGCACGTTTTATAACCATCGTCATTGTAGTGATCGCCGTCGTGGATTAACAGAATCTTTACAACGCCGGAAAGCAACAATAAAAAGCTAATGAAGGACAGCTTATGATATACGTAGATCAGCTTTATCTTTTCATCTTTCCAGGTTGGGCAAATAAAAAAAAACAAACCTATCAATAAATTTCTGGTTTCGATACAATCGATAGATCATTCTCGCCAACAAAACAATAATTCGAAACCACATACCTCTGACACAAATTATCATTATTATTATCGTTATTATTATTATTATTATTATTATTATTATTATTATTATTATTATTATTATTATTATTATTATTATTATTATTATTATTATTATTATTATCTCTTTATGACAAGTTTTGTTGGAGCTCCTGGAACCCTCCATGCGTAGCGGGCTTGCTACCTGCAGCCTACGGCACCATGCTATTCGTTGTTTTCAGCTATCAAATACTCTTCTGATTACTCTGGCCGTTCCAAGGAGGCAAAATATTTTTAACAGTTCTACTGGGCACTCTATTCCAATTTCCTTGATATTCTTCTTGATGCCTTCTGATACTATTCCCAAGGACCCGACAATAATTGGCACTATCTTCACCTTCTTCATTTTCCACAGCCGGGCTATTTCGTACTTAAGAAGGTTGCATTCATCTATTTTTCGCCTTCCTTCTTGGCTATTATTATTATTATTATTATTATTGTTCAGTAGTTTTATTTTTATAACGTGCTTTCACTTCACTACCGAGCGTAGCTCTGTGTGCCTTGGGTATGTGCTGTGGTTTGCTGTGATGTTCTTATGGTTACTGTATTGAAAGTGTTTTGCGTAGGATGTGTGCAGTGCCCAGCAGTGCAATTTTCTGTATGTTATATATATTTGTAAGTCCTAGTGTTTTTGTTATGTATTTGTCTGAATTATTATTATTATTATTATTATTATTATTATTATTATTACGATGATGATGACGACGATGATGAAAGCAGCGAGCTGACAGAATGTGCACTTCAGCACGTTAGGAAAAATGCTTAGCGGTATTTCTTCCAACTTTACTTTCTGAGTTCAAACTTCACCAAGGGGGACTTTGCCTTTCATCCATGCGGGGTCGATAAAATAAGTAGCAGTTGAGTATTGGGATGGATGTAATCAATTTATCCCCGCCTTCCTCGCAAAAGAAACAAATTTAGGCCTTGTGCCCATAACAGAAAGGATTATCGTTATTATTATTATTATTATTATTATTATTATTATTATTATTATTATTATTATTATTATTATTTTATGTTTGACTTTTGTTTTGCATTTGTACAAGTTGGATCCAAGTCTCACCCAGAGACCTCAAGAGACAACAAGTTAGAAGTTCATGTAGGTGTTATGCCTAGGGTACCATATATTTGGATTTGTACAGTTTTGTTCAAGTGAATGTTTAAGAAACCATAAGAAAATTATGTTTGCTTTAAAATTTGAGATCACATAGACAGTATTTTACGTAGGATATGGGCAGTTCCCATGAGCACTATCTTTTGGACTTCAGCCATTTTGGGGTTTCCTGGTATCTGAGCTAGGTAGTAATCAGCCCGTTTCGCTGTCATTCCCAGGGCACCTATGACAATAGGTATTGTTTTCGTCTTCAGATTCCACATTTTGCTAATTTCTATTTCAAGATCTTTATATTTGCTCAGTTTTTGGTAGGTCTTGACAGATACGTTTATATCAATTGGGACAGTCATATCAATGAGGAGGCATGATTTTTGTCTGAAGTCTTTCAGTATGATGTCTGGCCTATTTGCGTCTATCTTTCTGTCAGTTTGAATGGTGAAGTTCCAGAGGAGTGCAATGTGATCATTTTCAAGTACTGGGGGTGGTTTGTGTTCCCACCAGTTTTTATCATGGGGCAAGTCCAGGTTTTTGCATATTACCCAGTGAATATATTGTGCAGCTCTATCATGCCTGTTGAGATACTCTGTAGGCGCAAGCAGACTGCACATGGAGACAACATGATCGATGGTCTCATTTTGTTGTTGGCATATACGACATAATGGGGAGCTGCCGTTCTTTAATATGTTGGCCTGGTAGTTCTTTGTAGGTAGGCATTGATCTTGGGCTGCTATGATAAACCCCTCTGTTTCTGATTTCAATCATTATTATTATTATTATCATTATTATTATTATTATTATTATTATTATCATCATCATCATCATTATTATTATTATTATTATTATTATTATTATTATTATTATTATTATTATTATTATTATTATTATCATCATCATCATTATTATTATTATTATTATTATTATTATTACTTTACTTCTCAGAGCTCTCGGTCTTACCTGCTCTGGTTGATTCCATTGTCAGAGCTCTCGAAGTGTCTCTTTCCGTAAATTATAAGCTTTGGCGCTTGAATGTTAAATTATCGTGGAAGACACTCAATACTCAAGCACCAATCCTTGCTGTTCTCAATAAAGCAGTTTTGGGGGCCTAATCTGCCCTCAGGTCAATACCAATTTCTCCGACATAATTCTCGAAACTGGTTGTTAGTGCTCCAAGCGCCCCTACAGGTAATGGGGTAACAGTTACTCCTCTCATTGCCCACATTCTTGCAATTTCGTGTTTTAGTAGTCTGTGCAGGATATGTAATAAAACTCACGTTCAAAATAAGACAAAAAAAAAAAATGAAAAATACGCGGAAATGCTGAAATATAAAATATCAGTTTGACTTTCTTGTATTCCTTCCGAGACTAAAAAGATAGCTTGTTTGTAACTGGTTAAAACAAAAAGAAAAAGTTTTATATAAATCTGATAGAACTCTCCTGATATTTTGTTCATCATCCCAGGACGCAATTCTTTTAATTTATGATTAATTTTTCTTTGTTATCTCTTCGTTTAACAATCTCTGGCGGGTGTCAACTATATACCTGCAGTAGGTATTGTTTTATAACGGTGACATTTCCTAGCATGATGTGCCTTTAAATATATATAAAATCAGACACAGTATTTAGAAACAAAAATTTAAACAATCCTTTCTACTGGAGGAGAAAGAAAGTAGAATACACCGACTTCGAAAGGATGAAAGGCAAAGCCGACTTCGGCGGCATTTGAACTTAGAGGTGTAAAGACGCCACCACCCCCTGCCGGAGTCTCGTAGAGCTTTAGGTGTTTTCGCTCAATAAACACTCAGAACGCCCGGTCTGGGAATCGAAACCGCGATCCTACGACCGCGAGTCCGCTGCCGTAAGCGCTGGGCCATTGCGCCTCCACTAGTAATAAAGTACAAAAGGATTCATAAAAGAATAGAATTCAGTATTAGTTGTTTGGTGTTATAAGAACAAAAATAAATTACGTTATATGTGAATCGTGTTATTGAGAATGATTTTTAAAAAAATTTATAACTGTTGAGTTTACAGGGATTTTTCCAAAGAAACTCATTTACCCCTTCTTTATGACTCCAAGAGTACCACCTACAGCTGGGTTTATTTGAGTTTCCAATGGTCACATTCTGCTTATCTCAATTTCTGTGTCTTCCTACTTCGCAATTTTGTCATGCCGTACTGACATAAGTACATTTGTTCACTCTATTTAAAATATTCTTTTCTACTCTAGGCACAGGACCCGAAACTTTTGGGGAAGGAGCCAATCGATTGTATCGACCCCAGTACGCAACTGATACTTAATTTATCGACCCCGAAAGGGATGAACGGCAAAGTGGATCACCGCGGAATTTGAACACAGAACGTAAAGACAGATGAAATACCACTAAGCATTTCGCCCAGCGTGCTAACGATTCTGCCAGCTCGCCACCATTCTATATAAAATATTCAGCTGTATTTATTTATACCTCTCTACGCTTTGTGTTCAATCCTTATAAGGCTGACTGTGACTCTTCATCATTCTGGGGTTAATAAAATGGAGTTCTTGTCTTATTCTGGAATAAATAGATCCACTAAACCTACTCGCATAAAAATGTGGTCATCTTCCTAATTTTGAAAGAAGATGAATTATTAAGAGAAGCCGTGTTATGTCGGTGAAAGTAAGGAACCGCCGCTGCCTCTGCTTTAGCATCTCTCCACACATTACTGACCATCCATCTGTTGCTGATGTTGCATTCATACTTTGCCAGTGACCGATATTGTCCAACGCCCCTGGGTTGGTAATTATTAAAAATGTAAAAGTCAAGTGCAACTGATCGCAATTTTATAACTGTATCGATTAAAGGTGAGATAGAAAGTTGGACAAGTTAATAGACTGAATTTAAATTCTGCCCAAGACTAGAGTTAGTCTACTAGCGTCCCAGGGTCGATTAAATACCTACCTGTTAAGTAATGAGCCTGTTCTGTCTCCTGCAAGATCATGATTCTGAGTTCATATCACAGAAGAAAATGTATTTGGAATTACTCTAGATTTAGAAGAAAAAAAACTGCAATATTATAACCGCAGGCGTGGCTGTGTGGTAAGAAGCTTGCTTTTCAATCGCATGGCTCCGGGTTCAGTCCCACAGCGTCGCACCTCGGGCAAGTGTCTACTACTATAGCCCCGGGCTGACAAAAGTGGTCAGTGGGTTTGGTAGACGTAAATTTCTCACATATCTCCTGCTGCTGCTGCTGATGCTACCCCACCTCCTTCTCTTCCTCTGCCTCCTTATCTTCCTCTGCCTCCTTCTCTTCCTCTGCCTCCTTCTCTTCCTCTGCCTCCTTCTCTTCCTCTGCCTCCTTCTCTTCCTCTGCCTCCTTCTCTTCCTCTGCCGCCTTCTCTTCCTCTGCCTCCTTCTCTTCCTCTGCCTCCTTTTCTGCCTCCTTCTCTTCCTCTGCCTCCTTCTCTTCCTCTGCCTCCTTCTCTTCCTCCTTCTCTTCCTCTTCCTCCTTCTCCTCCACCTTCTCCTCCTCGTCATCATCATCATCATCATCATCATGATCTTCATCGTCAACAACAATATCAGCAACAACACCACGATCATCACATACTCGGAACTTATTCACTTCAAATTCGCAAAAGCAATATTCATTATGATTATGAGAATTCTACACAATTTTTTTAAGGGAGAGATTGTAGTTAATTTCATTAACTAAAGACCTTGGAGATCGGACGGGATTATGACAGAAGGCTGTTATCGTTGCGCTTCTTATTTTTCGAATTTCGATGTGGACACATACATATTTAACGTTTCTATGTACTCAGCTGGTGAGTTTCCGAATGTTACTGCCATCATCACTGATACCCTCTCGTCCATCTGCAAAATTTAGGTTAGCTGAAATATGTTTGCGACATATTTCAACTGCTAAAAGGCAAATATACTGCAGTTACCGTGGAAAAAATATTTCTTTTATGTTAAAGGTGTGAATCCCATACATCGATGTTTCGAGTTTATTGACTCTTGTCAATGGGATTTACCTAAGAGAGGTAACTCTGAACAAACTTATAAAGCAATAGCTTTATATGAAATTCAGTCAACACTTCGACCGACTTGCAAAGGTAGATCGCTTGATCGAGGAAAATAAGAAAGTGTTTTGGTATACTGCAACGATTGCTAAGATGTTTGAGTACATTCCGTAGTAAAGTTTAGTATGAAAAATAAATACTTTTGGTATATCGGCAATGTTTTGTAACAAAACTAACAGTGAAAATCGCGTCAAATATTCAAATCAGTGTATCTGATTTAGTTGCAAGCGTAATAAAAGAATTTAAATACAATTTCACAGTGGCAGTTCATGTAGGGAAGCAATTGCTGTCGAGATTATAATGATACTTGAAATAGCATCATCCCGTCGACATCTCTTTTTCTGTCTGCGGTGAAGTTATTAAACACAGCAGACATTTGGTGCTGCTCTTGTATCTCATGAATCTATTTAAATTATTAACGCAATGACAACTAAAATCTACAGATATACCGTACAGTAAAGTTTAATATTAGATACTTTGTCCAGTTTTCAAATAACTCGGTCAGGATTTTAAACTTTGGCACAGGATCGCATATATAACTGGAAGAAGTTTCGTTGACTAAATAAACCTACTCAGCGTCAAATTTTATCCAGCTCCTTCGGATGATTGGTAACTTTTTCGTGGGTGCCCCTTACGTTATGGTTCAATTTGCTAGAAATAACAGCTGAATTTTTGACTCGCGCCGCCTCCTCTTCAGGAAGAAAAGCAAAGACATTAGACAATGTAATTTCGGTGTCAGTGTCTGAAAGCGCATTGCACATAGGAATGGTCATGACTGGAAAGTCTTTGATCATAGGTCAGCTGGTTCAGAGCTGACCGGAAGCTAAAAACTAACAACACTAGAATCAATAACAAAAATAACAATCTTAGAAGTTCAAAGGACATGATCAGGTTTTCATTCAGCAATAACAGCAGCAGTGATAATGATAATAATAATAATAATAATAATAATAATAATAATAATAATAATAATAATAATAATAATAATAATAATAATAATAATAATATCCCAGGAGAACCATGTAACAGAGAAATCCAAAAGATTGTGCTGACAAAAGTCAAAACATAATATAACAACAACAACGATAATAATAATGTGGTCAACGAAGAGAGTAGACGTGATACCAATAGTAGCTGGTGCACTTGGAAGTATCAGCACTGAACTACCAGCATGGCTGAAAAAGATCGGTCCTACAAACATCAGCATTGCTCGGAACCACAAGAATTCTTCGCAGGATTCTTGAAGCATGACCAGTAAACAAGTGTCACCTTAGTTCGTTGGCTGTGGACAGCTGACACTTTCCATCATACCCAGCGAAATAAGCTGTGAGTTTTCAGATAATAATAATAATAATAATAATAATAATAATAATAATAATAATAATAATAATAATAATAATAATAATAATAATAATGGGAAATACGAAGGTTGTGGTCAATGAAGACAATAGACGTGATACGAATAGTAATTGGTGCACTTGGAAGTATCAGCGCTCAACTACCAACATGGTTGAAAGAGATTGGTGCAAGTGTGAAGGTAGAACACCTACAAAAATCAGCATTGCTTCGAACTGCAAGAATTCTCCGCAGGGTTCTTGAAGCATGACCAGTAAACAAGTGTCACCTTAGTCTGCTGGCTGTGGACGGCTGACACTTTCCACCATACCCAGCAAAATAAGCTGAGAGTTCTCATCAAATAATAATAATAATAATATTAATAATAATAATAATAATA
>NC_142929.1:145053691-145061191 GCF_046866305.1 Octopus bimaculoides | reverse complement strand
GTTTATATATATATATATATATATATATATATATATATATATATATATATATATATATATATATATATATATATATATATTTGTGTGTGTGTGAATATACATGAATGCATATCTCTACATATATATATATATATATATATATATATATATATATATATATGTCTATACAAATGAATATATTTGTACATGTCTATATATACATGTTTATGAGGGCGTGTGTTTGTTTGTATGTCTGTATATAGTAGCGATTATTTACTGTCGGATCAGAAGTTCCATATAGTGAAAACTGTGATGTGCCTTGCCTTTCCTGGCAGACCTTACTGTAGTATATAAAATGCAGTAAACTTTGAACGGAATTGTATTTTCCCAAAATATCTCTCTCCCTCACAGCGATTCTTATCAAACTTATCACTTTTCTAAATGTAATGTTTGAAAATTGAGAAATGAAGATGTCACGTAAACATTTTATTGGAATTAAAATTCTGGACAGAGTACCAAGGTTTAGAAATGGTTCAAGAAATTCCGGTACTCATAAGGTACTTTATAAAATTTCACATTTTGTCATAAATCTTGGCAAATTCAAACAACTCACTTTCAACCTGCCGACACAGGAACAAATTCCTAATCAGGAAAACCGAGAAGGAAGATCCTTAATTATGCACATGATATGATGATTAACATTTAATGTTATGAGCCATGTGACCAGCTAATAATGTCGGATATCATTCTGAATTTCCAGCTGTCATGTTTTATTATATTCAATACCACCAAAAGGATTTAACAAAGATTTTACTAATGGGCTTCAACTCCTGCTTAGCACATGTGCCTACATTCGTCCGTTTATAACTCTCGAAGCTCTTCTAGGGTGTATGCAGCAGTTTTGATGAGTTAAGATATATATGTGCCTGTGTGTGTATGTATTTGTGTGTGTTGTATATATGTTTGTGTGTGTATGTTTGTATGTATATGTGTGTGTGTATTAACGTATACATTTATTTTTCTGTAATTTTTATAAGAAATGAAGTTGATAATGACTTCAAGATTTCGGATGGTGGCCTTCGTTAGACTTTCGGAAGATAGTCTCATGAAAGCAGCTTAACTTGCTGTCAGAATATAATGCTCTAATTAAAGGTGTTGAACGACTCTAATAATGTTAGACTTCATATATATATATATATATATATATATATATATAGGTCCTTTTTAATAATAACTTTAATTATATATTATTTTTATGATAATTATGCAGCATCTAAAGCAAATAAACTTAATCAATTGACTGAAAAAGATGGGCCGAACCACTGGGAATTGAACACGACATATATTCGTATATATGTATGTACGATTATATGTATATCTGCTTGTAAATATATACACATACACATATATATATATATATATATATATATATATATATATATATATATATATATATATATATATAAGAGTATATGTACGTATGTGTGTGTGTATATATGTATAAACATATGCATAAAACAAACATTAATGCATACATAAATACACAGACACACTTGTATGTATCCATATATACATGTATGCATATTCATGATTCCATATTCATATATATATATGTTTAACTATATGTATGCATTTGGCTGTTTAAATCTGAGTGTATGGGCGAATACATCAGTATATATTTGTCATTTTACATGCGTTGCTGTTATCATTATTATTATTATTATTATTATTATTGTTGTTGTTGTTGTTGTTGTTGATGCTGTGCGCATATTCTCTCACCCAAAATTTGTTTTATTATCAGGATAGAATAGTACTCTATCCTGCCCAAGACTTTCCTAATTGTAAATGAGGAAAAATCGGTTATTTTTTTTTTTTACCGTTTTCGTCATTTTTTAGAATATGAAAAGAATTGTGAGCGAAAGTTAGTTGCGTCTCACTTGATCTGTACACGAACAGCAAAAACACACACAACCATATTAATAAGAATGACTTTATATATGTCTTCGTATATATATATATATATATATATATATATATATATATATATATATATATAAATATGTACTTATACATAAATGGCATTTTTGAATGCATATACTTATTTATTGAATAACCCATTTGATTGCACACATCTCCGCTTTTTCCTGTCGCTGTACATGTATTTGATTCGATGCTAGTTGATGTACGATCACTGTTAGAAGGCGGGGAAATATGACAAAATTAACGATCACCAGAAATTGTCGTATCGCTTATAGCACAAATCATGACCCTAAAGTTGAAGAGATATGGTTTACTGAAGTATATTAGTATATTTATGTTCTTAGATAGTATAGAATTCGCAGTATAGCGCCAGTTACAAACTGACTGCACAATTTAGGACATCAAATCGCCCTCAGGTTACTTCAGTAACAAGGACACACACACACACACACACACACACACACACGTACGATTTAACCATTAGAAAATGCTTTGATGTGCGGAATCTTTTCATAATCACGGACAGTCAAGCATTCTACATGTTTATTCGACGTAGAAAAATTTGTGTTACCGTTCCTGTATCCAGAAGTTTTGTCAAGTTCGGAATCTCGGCGTAGATTAAGGATTTCATCTTACACTGATAAGATTACTCTGCAGTTTTCACATCATGTATATATATATATATATATATATATATATATATATATATATATATATATATATATATATATATATATATATATATATACATGTGTATGTTTGTTTATGTGAGTGTGTGCATTATACATATACACAGACAAATATATATAATAATGGATATATATTATATTATATATAACCTCCATATAATATTCATTACGCATGGTACAAAACACATAGTATAAATATATAATGCACACATACAAATATATATAAGTAAATATAAATATATATAAATGTATATATATATATATATATATATATATATATATATATATATATATATATATATATATATATATATATACATATATAGGAATATATGTGTGTATACATATTTATATGTATATATACATACATACACATACATGCATATATATATATATATATATATATATATATATATATCACACGCACACAAATATATATTCACATATATGTACATATATATGAATATACATATATATATGTATATGTATATTCATATATATATTTATATATATACATATATATATATATATATATATATATATATATATATATATATATATATATCACACGCACACAAATATATATTCACATATATGTACATATATATGAATATACATATATATATGTATATGTATATTCATATATATATTTATATATATACATATATATATATATATATATATATATATATATATATATATATATATATATATATATATATATATATATATATATATATATATATTGCATTTTTATACTTTCGCAATTTAAAAGGTGCAGAATAGTTTGTTAAGGCTTCTAAGTATAATGTAATGTATTATGGCTTCTTTTACGGGAATTTAGATTGAACCATGGTTTGGTGTCCTCTTGTATTAATGCCCCTAAGCTGATTTGTTACATAGCTCCATGACCATGCATGTGCAGAAGAGAGCAATGAAATATGATTTTAATGTATTTTTCGAAATAGGAACCGGCTCAGCCTATACCAAACCGAACTTTCTGTTTGCCGGAATCGCAGAGTTTTCTCTAGCGTGTTGCAAGCCGTTCTTTTATATGTGTAATCATGACAATTCTTTCTAAAGCTAGAATTATTGAAGAAGTTATAAAAAATGTATTAGTGGTCGATGGTATTCTTGTAAAAGAGTTTGAATTAATTATTTCGCATTTTCTTTGCCTAGTACTCTGAGATATGGCTTTCAATATTGGTGTAATAATGGAATAAAATTTTCAGGAAACACCACCAAACCATGTTAAGACGAAAAACTTTAAAATAATTACAGAATTACGAGCCCTCACATTCAATGATACCATGAAATTTTCGTGTTGGGGAACCCTGAAGTTACATTTTATGAAATCATTACATGCACGAATGCATGCAAACTTGCATACATGCACACACATATGCATACATGCGTAATACATATATATGTAAACATATAAGTATATATATATATATATATATATATATATATATATATATATATATATATATATATATTACATTACACACACGTATATATACATATGTACATGCATATACATATATATATATATACATATGTACATGCATATACTTATATATATATACATACGTATATGCATACATATATGTATACACACACACACACACATATATATATATATATATATATAAATATATATACTTACATAGATACAAATATACACACACACATACATATATATATATGTACATGCATATATATATATATATATATATAAATATATATATATATATATCTATATATATATATATATATATATATATATATATGTATATACATACATATATACATATATATATATATATATATATATATATATATATATATATATATATATATGCATACATACACACATATATAAATGTGTGTGAGTGTGTTTATGTAGTTATGTAGCCAACTGTAGTTGTATATATATGGTGTCAACTGTAGTCATATGTACATATGCTCATGTGTATATATTACTTAAGAGTATATAATCATGTGTGTACTTGTATGAATTTTTGTATATAGTTCAGGTAATTAATTATAAATCACTTCCCACTAATTTTACTCGATTTATGATAATCCGTTAATGAAGGGCTTGTATTATCACTTAGTTTAGAATACAATATTTTATAGAAATGATAAACACGATGACAACAAATAAATGAAATTAGCAAGCATACATACTTAACATAGAATATATATTGGAAAATAAAAAGAAACTTCACCTGGCCTAGAAATATTTAAATTGGGTATAAACGACATTTATATAGAGTATTTTTGACACACCAATCTTCCAAGCCATCATAATTGATAACTCGTTAGCTGTCGGCAATTTTGTATGCATTATCTCAATTTCTATTTTAGAGAGATTTTAAATCAATATAGAGGTATCTGATGACTAGCGAATGTAAACATTCAATGAACTGTGTTATAGTATTTTCTTAACAAAGTAATGCTACTGACATACTCCGCCACCCACCTCAACATGTCTGCTGCTGCAAAAGGCTTTCATCGTAGACATTGAAATCAAATTGTATGTAATCAGAAAGATTATCAAAATTTCGGCAGCATATAACAATTTAATTTCATAGAATTATGTCTTCATAAATGGAATAAAAAGACAAAAAAAAAAAATGAAAAAAAGAAAAAGGAAAGAAAAACTTCGATAAATGGATCCTCCATTTTGTTATTTGTTTAGAAAACAGTCACCAGCTCCTCCTCCTGATGAAATAGTCGTTGCTATTTCTTATAGTTTTGGAACTTCAAAGTATGGTTTAACAATAAGAATGTGAAAGAAATAGGGAAGAAAGAGATATTGTCTTCCTCGTTATTATTTTTCTTCTGTTATCACGAACTCTATTTTGTTAAAATTTTCGTCTTAAATGAGCTTTCAATTGTTTGCATTCAATTTTGGCTAGGTGGCTTATTCTGGAAAGAGGTCACCGTTTCGTTTAACGCTTTTGTTTATTCTGGGCTTCTTTGAATGAAAGACTGTATTTAAGAATGGATGAAATATCGGCTCTTATCATTAGATAACTAAATATCGTTAACATTATTTATATTTTTGGTCGATATGAATATTAAATAACATAACTGATGATTTTAAATATTCAAATTATTCAGCTTATTTCGAGGTAGAAAACATTCTTTTCTTCCGCGTTTGGATATAAGTGAAAAGACCCGATGCAGATTAAAATTTTCATATGAATATGATGCTCTTTCATTGATGAATGGTAGTGCACGATACTGATTCTGCGATCTTTCTTTTCAATCACCCAGCTTCATTCGAATCTATATAAATCCACACACACACACACACACACACTCTCTCTCTCTTTCTTTCTCATGTGCACACGCACATTCAAACTTACTCTATACGCTCAAACATTCTCAGGTATAACTTCATAATAGTATGTTAAAAGAGAGAACTTCGAATGATAAGCTGGGTTTAAAAAATATGTAGGTTGTCCATAATTCTGATAAATTTGATGATCCAAGATTAAGTTCTTTGCATCGATTTGTTTGTAACTTAAGCTTACAGTGAAACTAAAAACGAATTGCGATAAACAATATGAGTTTTTCCCATCTTTTGAAATCATTAATAATGAAAATGATTTCAGATAATGAAGATTGTTAAACTGCACACACATTTTGGTGTGAGACAAAACTATTAATTTCGAAATTGTTCTAAATTATTATATATGATTATATATTTGTACGTGTTTCTTATAAATGGTGATAATGTACTTTTATTACTTTTAAAAAAGCTGGCAATTTCATCTCAAATAACGCCAACGTTTTCCTTCAAGCTTCGATTCCAACGCTATAAAATATTGCAGTGACTTTAAGGTTAATTCTTTAAGATGACATTCGAGTATCGAAGAACGGAACTGTACTGAGTTGGTAGAAATATTATGAGCCGCAAATTCGTAGCCTTACTAACCATAACTAGTATGGTTAACATCGCTTTCGAATTCCCTATTCTATTAAATTAGCAAAATATGAAATAAAAAAATTATGTGAAAAGAATTAAGTATTTTTTGTTCCTTAAATGTAATTAATTAGTTAATCAATTAACAAATTAATTCCAGATTTAATTCTGAAAATCTATTCGTGGGTTATTTCCTTTTAAGAAGAAATTGCTTCATTCAACCAGTCTTTCTGTCTGGCTCATTGTATGTATGTATGTATGCATGTATGTATGTATGTATGTATGCATGCATGTATGTATGTATACATGTGTATATGCATGTGTATATGCATGTGTTTTTATGTACGTTCGTATGCGTGTATGTATGCGTTCAGGAATCTATTTATGAAGGTATGTATGAAAGCAAGTATGTTTGTATGTAATTATACATATATGTATGTATACATATATGTATGTATACATATATATGTGTTTGCATGTATCTAAGCATGTGTGCATGCGTATATTCATGAAGGCTTGTATGTCTGAACGTAAGCACGTGTGTACGAATACATGTATGTATGAATTTATGAATGCAGACAAATACGTCTGAACGTGTTTGTATGTGAGAGTACACATGTACATATTTTGAGTATATAAGCATATAGGTGTCTTAACATGTGCCTGCCAAATTACATTTTTCAGCTCAAGAAGTTATTATGGATAGATATGGATTAATAACGCAATATATCATTGTAATCCTCCATGTTAGCAAAAAAAAAAAAATAATAAAAATAAAATTAATAAAATAAACAATCCAACAAATCATAATAAAACAAAAAGAAACAGAACAAAACAAAAACAACAAGCAAACGAGAATAAGTTGATACGTTGATAGAATAAAGCTTGAGATAATATAATATGGAAATCAGA
>NC_142929.1:145031191-145051191 GCF_046866305.1 Octopus bimaculoides | reverse complement strand
GTCTTAGGTCAATCCCGTTTCCTATTATTTTTATTATTTTTTCTTCAAATAAAATTCCAGTACTCATTTTTATAAAATAACAAAGTGAATATCATTTTGCTTTTTTTTTTTCTCATTCCCGAAATAATTTTCGCTGCTATTCATTTGTTAATTTGAATTATATTCATATCTTTATCACTTTCGCCATTTTAATGTTCTGGGCATATTTCCTTATTTATTTATTATCGTTAAAAATGTTCCTTTTCTTTTTTCCCCCTTAACGAAATCGTTATTTTAAAGGACACTTTCAATTTCTCGGTTGTCAACTTCAATGTAATAATTTCCATTGTGATATCTTGTTTTACCCGCCTGAGGTTTTGGTTCTTCGTCTACAGACATGGCTGTCGTATAACTTGGCGAGCGCCTGAAAACCTGTTTGTTTAAATGGGGCGTGCCCGTTGATAGCTGTGTTGTGTTAGTTTGATCATTAGCAGGATCTGACAACAGCACCGGAACCGAAACTGGTTCCATTAGTTCACATTTATAGCCTTTCTGCATCGGAGAATCCTCATTATCGTTGTCTTCTTTGAATTTAATGGCTTTCTTCGTTTCGCGTGCACAGGGCTTGTAGCAGTCTGATTGCAATTTCCAAACGGCACCAGGCTCCGGAGTAATTCCGCACGATCTAAAATAAGAAGAAATAAAAAAAATTATAGAAAACCAAAAGCCATACAAGACAAAAAATCAATACACTGTCAAATGGTAAATTTTAATTAATATTGGATTTTTAACTCATTTCAAACGTTTTGCATTTTAGGAATTGGAGGAAGGTGGCTAATGTGACATTTTGTCTTTCCTAAAGTTATTAGCTCCAATGGAGACTACAAAAGTGAAGACTTATATTTTAAATAAAATTACACCACTGACAATATGAAGTAATTACACAAAGCATTTTCAATAGAAGAAATGTCATAACATGAATGTTGCAAGAAGATGTTTATGTTCAAAGAATAGCGAAAACATTAACAAGAACCAACAAAAACAATTGTTTCTTAATTAGAATTAGATTTAGAGTTAGATTCAAGTGTTTATTATTTGTATTAGATGTAGGAGCAGGTATGGCTGTGTGGTTAAGACGCTCGCTTCGCAACGAAGTGGTTTTGATTTTAGTCCCACCGCGCGGCATTTGGGTATATGTCTTCTACTACAGCCCTGGGCTGATCGATGCTTCAAGAGTGTGACTGACGGAACCTTGAGATTATTTTTCCTTCTCAAGTGGCGCTAGTCTTAATTGCTTTCAGGCCATCTTTTTATGGACTACCTGAAACTCTTTAGGAACGATGAAAAGAAGCTTAGTTCACTGCAACCAGTCAAGGTTTCGTTGCTCACCTGGCCAGGAAGGGAAAACTCAAAGAATCGGCTGCTCTCTGACTGGTTTGTGATCGAGTCTAAGGCAGTGGAAATCTCCGATGTTTTCGGCCCCCAAGCCACATTTCTGCCCACTCCAGAGTAGCGACTTTTCCATTTTGTCCGCTGGGGTCATGAGGCTGACTGACAAGTCCTTTTAGATTATTGTTTTATTTCCACACTATTTTCACTGTCACCAACTTTACCAGACTTTTATAATAGTATCTCAAAACAGACTCACTGATTCAAAGAGTGCTTTGCTTTAGCGTAGACATTAGAATGCAGTCTGGACTGAAAAAGTGTTGAGTGTTGATTCTAAAAAGAGGTAAAGTCAAACACGAGGATAGGGTGACGTTGCCTACACGGCACGTAATAAAGAGAAGAGAGAAAGAAGGATACAGGTATCTGGGCATATTAGAAAAAAGTAAATGATGAAAATGACGGAAAGCCAAATGAAGAAACTCTATGGAAATAACCTTATCAAGTGAAGAAAATATTCTCTCAGGAGTATTACAGAAGGCTGAAATTGGTTTTGAAAACTAAAGTCAAACATAACTGCCTTTTGAATACCCAAGGCAGACATAACTTCGCTCGGATGTGCAGTGAAAGCATGTGATAAAAATAAGACAACTGAATAATAATAATAAGAGAATAGGAAGCCGGACATAGTCTTAACTGAGAAAGAAAACAAACTCTGCTGGATCATAGATATAACATGCCTAGCTGACAATAAAGGTATGCGATAAGGAAGAAAAAAAATCGAGAGATATGACAGGTTAGCTTGGGAAGTTAAGCAGTTGTGGTCGATGAAGAAGGTAGCAGTAATACCAATAATTGTCGGAGCCCTGGGAACAGTGAATAAAAATCTCGAGAAGTACGTGGAGCAAATAGGGGCTGCAATGTGGGTGGAGCACTTGCAGAAAACAGCACTGCTTGGAACCAGTCGAGTACTCCGGAGGGTGCTCGAAAAATACGAAGTGTTACCTTAGTTCACTGGTAGTGAACAGCTGACACTGTAGTACATCTCCAGCGTTAGAAGCTGTGCAAAGGCAATAATAATAATAATAATAATAATAATAATAATAATAATAATAATAATAATAATAATCATAATAATAAGCAAAGTACCTAGCCATTGAATTACAGAGACTATGAAAAGTGCGGGTAAAATGTATACCAGTAGTTATAGGCACACTGAGAACTATACCTAAAGATTTGAACAGATAGATAGAAGAAATAAGCACAAAACCCAGTTTACTACGGCTCCAGAAATCATTGTTATTAGGGACAACTAAGATACTTAGGAGGGTTTTTGGGATCTAAATTTAAATGTTGTAGCCCGATGTTAGGATTTTTTCTTTTCTAACAGTATAACAATTAAACCAAATGAAGTGAAAATCAAATGTAAGCAATAACAATAACAAAATCAACAACAATACGGAAGTCAAACATCGATGTTCGCGTATGTTCATCTATACCAGCCTCGTTTAACATCACCTCATGGGCCATGTGAGCTTTCGAGCCAACCCTTTGAGCTGAAAATAACTTCCTCCCTTCTTATTTCTCACCGAGCATCGAAATGCTTGGTGGGAATGCTGCAAGGTCATTGAAACAATGTAAGATACTTACGTTAGCTGCAAGTGAAGTTTTTCGATTTTAAGAAGAGCAAGGTCTAATTCGTGTCGTGCTTTCCACAATGATGTTTCACAGAGTGGATCTTTGCATCGGTGCCGTCTGCTCCTTTCTATCGCTTCTCTCACTGATTGTTCAAATGTCAATGATTTTCCCATGCTCTAACAAAAAGAAAGGAACAAGGACAATTTTGAGAGACCAAATCAATGAAATGTTTATATAAGAAATAGAATATGAGTGAATGTATTTCATTTTAAGCATTAACGTACGTGTGAGTGTATAAACCGAAGATAGCCAAACATACAGCAGCTGTTTACAAGCATTTCCTTCCGCTATACCTATCTCTGGCAGTGTTGAAGTTCCCGTGCGCAGAGCATAGAATCAAATGGTTGGATATTAAAGAACAGACAATAAACATAAATAACGAAAGCATTAACCACCGGTTGGAACAACGTATTTTGTTATGCAACTGTAATAAACTATCAAATATACTGAAAGCATTTAAGTCAATATATCCAATTTTGTTGCACCGCTAAATTTAGTGGTTATATAAGCAATGTGTTCTTGGATGGTTAATGGGTTGGATGTGGTACTGAAGAAGGAGTAAGAACTTCAGAGGAACGGACCGAAGTTTTATATTGAATCTACATTTGGGCACAAGGTCAGCAAGTTCGAAAGAGGGGGTAAGTCACCGATTCTAGTTCTCAACTGATATTTATTTTATAGACCCCGAGAGGATGAAAGGCAAAGTCGACCCCACCAAGCATTTTGTCCAGCGTGCTAAAGATTCAGCCAACTTGCCGCGTAAGGAGTTTTGCCGCAATTATTGATCGCATGACTAACTTTAAAAAAAATCTATATTTTGATCATCATCCTTGAAAGTACCTTCAGACTCGCTGCCATCATTCCAAAGGCCATTAGCTTACTTGCTTCATCAAAACTCAATTAAGCTTCCTTGTAAACAGTACAAAATACAACCAAATCAAGAAGAGTGTGTACGAAGCAATTAATACTTTCAATTTATGCCAAATTAAACAATGACGTTTACCATTAGTTACAACTGAACCAGCAAAGTCGAATTCAGAAACTTTTCTTTCGAAAAGTTCAATTTTTTTCCCAACAGATAAACGTGCATAAATCTGGATTATTTCTAAATTTCAGAATTTACCAGATGAATGTACATTTGCATTGAAATATCTGCGATTACGCAATCATCTATATTCCTTTAAAGAACTCCTGAATATTTCAGTGTTCGTCTATATTTTAGTTCACTAATCACAATATTTTTCAAATCATATTGACATTGATTCATCTGAGTTAAATGAGAATAATTCTGTGCCATAACCAAACGTTTATCTCAAATAGCGTTTCTAAAAAAAGCAATTTTAACGATAGCATTCATGGAAAAATCCATCAATAGCGACTAATTTCAATACCGTTTCTTCTGTAGGTTCGGTCTGTTTTTCATAAAGAAGATTATATCATGTTGGTCGATTTTGTTCGTGTGAGGAATGTCTATTTCCATTGTACTGCTGTCTGAGAAGATGTCTTCGTAAACGCTCTTCAAATGGAATAAAAGAATGCTAGTTGGACCACCCAAGTACTTCGAAACAGTCCTACAATTAATAATTAGCTTTTAAGACATGCAGCTGGAAACTTTCTGGAAAGCGAATATGTCTGGGAATTTCCTATTGAATTTTTTTTGGTATATTCCACGGGATTTTCAAGACAGTGGAATCTTGGGAAATATTTTTATACAGAACGCATAGAGTTGCAACAAATACAAGACCCGTCAGAAGATCTATCGATTCCGACATATTTCTACACTTAGATGAATAATTAATTTATCGATTCTGGAAAGTTGAGGGCAAAGTCGGCCTCAGTGAGGAATGAACATAGAACACAAGAGACAGGAACAAGAAGAACGTATGGCATTTCGTATGGTAATCTAATGATTCTACTAATTTATACTTGTATTTGTCGGAGAATGAAAAAGTAGGAAAACAATGACATAATCATTTTGGTTCTGACCATGAAAAGTATCTTTTAATCTACAGTTCAGTCACCAAGAGCAGATGTTTTCTCTACTTCATTCCTGAACAAGAGCAAAGACCAGAAACAATAGTGATATCTATCTATCTATCTATCTATCTATCTATACATACATACATACATATATGATATATGTGTATATATATATATATATATATATATATATATATATATATATATATATATATATATATAAATAAATGTATGTGTGTGTGTTTGTGTGTGTGTATGTGTGTGTGTGTTTGTGTGTGTGTGCGTGTGTGTGTGTGTGTATTTTAGCAGAGTCATTTGCTATATTTGCTCCGGTACTTTTGAGTTCAAATCTCCAGGGCCAGTACAATGAAGTAGCAGTGTAGTACTGAGACTAACAGTATCTACTCACAGCTTCGTCTAATTTGCCACCCTTGTACCTAAATTACAGGTCATTCTTCTTCTTATGGCCATTATTATTATTATTATTATTATTATTATTATTATTATTATTATTATTATTATTATTATTTCTCTTTGCATGTGTAGTGGGCTTACTACCTGCAGCCTATGGTACCATGCTATTCGTTCTTTTTAGCTTTCTAATACTTTCCTGATTATTCTGGCCGTGCCCAGGAGGCAAACCATTTTAAACAGTTCTAGTGGGTACTCTATTCTAATTTCTTTTATATTCCTCTTGATGCCTTCTATCACTATTCCCAAGGACCCAACAATAATTGGCACTATCTTCACCTTCTTCATTTTCCATAACCGGGCTACTTCCTACTTAAGAGGGTTGTATCTATCTATCTTTTCGTCTTCCTTCTTGACTGTGGGTCAAAGGGGCATGCAACATCAAGTATAGAGCGTATGTGGTGCACATTGTTCACCACCACTAGCTCCGGTCTGTTTGGAATGGGAAATCAGTGAGGATTTTGCTAGTCTCCGACTCCGCCATAATAATAATAATAATAATAATAATAATAATAATAATAATAATAATAATAATAATTATTATTATAGACGTCGCATAGTATACAATATCGTGGTTGTTGATTGAAGATATTGTCTCAACCAGGGTTCTGTACTGTCTGTCAAGTCACAACAAGGACCTCAGACAGACACTACTTTACGCAATATGCGTGCTGACTTTTGCAATACATCCAGATTGTAGGGCATTTCTAAGGTTTACAGATGTTTCTTTCAGATTGGGTGGTATTGAACCCGATGCTCCGATGACAACAGGGATATTTTTATCATTATTGATCATTATTTTATTATTATTATTATTATTATTATTATTATTATTAGTATCATTATTTTTATTATTATTATCGTGTTTGTTATTATTATTATTATTATTATTAGAGAATAAATCAGAAATTGCTTTATGAGAATTTGTGATTAATAATTCATGAAGGTGCATGACATCTGAAAATATTTTGAAACATCTCCAACATAAACAATTACAATATTTGATATTGAATTATAATGAATTCATACAAACACACATGCACTTAATATATTAACTCATATGTATATATATGCATGCATGTATATTTATGGACATTCATAAACGCGTGCATACATACATACATACATACAGAAACAGTAACATATATATACATGCATACACACACACTCACACATACACACGTATATACATTCATAAGTTCACATGTACGTGCATGTACGTGTATGTCTTATAATACGTACATACTTTTATCAACACGTACGTACATACACGTGACAATATATATATATATATATATATATACATACATTCGTGCATACAAGCATACACATAGTATATACATATATACATACATACGCATACCTAGGTATATACGTATAACAACATGGTATGTATACATACATGCATGTATATGTACATATATATGTATATATGTATACATACATGCATGTATATGTACATATATATGTATATATATATTCATACATACACACACACATATATACAAACACACACATATATAGTCATTTGCATACGTATATACATATGTGCATACATAACATTTTAAAATTCAAATCAGGTACGGATACAACACACACACACACACACACACACACACACACACACACACACACACACACACACACACACACATACCAACATATATATGCTTATGCATACGCGCATATAATCGTACGTATATGTGTAGGTAAACACAAGCATACAAAAAGCAGATACATCCACACACATACCAAAGCATATTGTCCCATATATTCTTAACTCAATCGATTTATGGTACAATGAACGAAGGTTTGTAGAATGTTTTATAGATTCTCCAATTTAGATTCTTGGAGTAGTCATATGCACGCAACCAGCTCTACATATGGTGTTCACATATTCGCATGAAAAATAAGGAAAGAGACTCACGTTTGTGTAGTAAACCGGTATATATCATATCTGATGGCCTATAAGACGCTCGAATGCATAGGACGCACCCTAGCCTAGGCTATACTTTTCTAAAATAAATTAGCACTAAAATAATGTTGTAATTCCTCCACTTACCTGTATAACTTTATGTTATTACCGGTAATTATAAGCAGTTTATTGCATCCACATTCGATATAAACCGTGAGCAATTGTTCACCAATAGATGGCAGCACACGTTTTGTAAACATAAATATCATTTTGAGCGAGTTTTGAGCCTACATTGAGTGCATTGGAAGAACGGGGATTTTTAAAGCCGGTTTTGGGTAAGAAATGTGCATCTGAGGGGGAGGGGCATCAAATACGGTACATTCCTTTGATGCGCGTGTGTGTACCTGTGCATATAATTATACGTGGACCTACAAATGTCGTTCATATTCCTTTCTACTCTAAGGACAAAACCCGGAATTTTGGAGAAGGGGGCCAGTCGATTAGATCGACCCCAGCACGCAACTAGTACTTAATTTATCGATCCCGAAAGAATGAAAGGCAAAGTCGACCACGGCAGAATTAGAACGCAGAACGTAAAGACAGACGAGATACCGCTAAGCATTTCGCCCGGCGTGCTAACGTTTCTGCCAGCTCGCTGCCTTAATGTCACTCATATTGACTTATGCAAATTAATGAATGTACATGAGTAGCTACAGTATATACCGCTTTCAAATTAATGACTTAGGATACTATACTGCACCGATTTGATATTTAGTGGCCCTCAAGTTTTCAAGTGCCTACCTAAAGAAATCATAACCTAAAAACGACTTTTATCAAAACATTCAAGAAATCATTGGATGAACTCCTAGCGAAAATACAGGGTAAAACCCCACCCGCCACACACAGACTGGCCTTTTATATTTTTCGCGCCCCCATACATACATACACACACGCACGCACGCACAAACACACACACACACATAGTTGAAACTTATAGAAAAGCAAAAGACGAAGGCAGGTGTATTAGTTTGATGCTCGGGAAAATGAAAAAGTCTTTTACGTTTCGAGCCTACACTCTTCAGCAGAAAGGAATAGAAGGAAGTAAACAGAGAGAGAGAGAGAGAGAGAGAGAGAGAGAGAGAGAGAGAGAGAGAGAGAGAGAGAGAAGACTGTTAGTTATCAGCGGTCCAACATGGCGAATATATATATATATATATATATATATATACACAAATATAACGTGCACAAAAGAGAGAAGCAGAAGATCGTGGACAAATACACATGTAAATATGTTCGTAGATAAGTTCACTTATTCTAATCTGAGACATGGTATGACAACGAGTAAGAGACGCTCACACGGTCTCGCATAAACAGATACACGCTGATAAATACAAAGACTTAAGAAATACGTAGAAACGCATAGGCATACATAAATGTATACCGTCCTAAACTTACAACCAGACACTCAAACACATACTTATACATACCTGTACACAGATACATTCAGGCAATCACATTTTGATAGGAGGACAAAGATGGGAATGAGAGACAGAAATGCACATACGAGTCTGTATACATACTAAGGAAGGTAAACATATTAAAGCATTTAATGTATTTTAAATACATACACAGACCTCTCCCCCCCCGCACACACGAGTATTTCAATAATTCACCAAATTGAAATGTTAAAGTTTAAAAACGAAATTATTTTCTGTGTAATGAAATTTGGAAATTTAATTATTGGTTTCGTGCTAAGAAATTAGGTGATGGCATTTTTTTGTATTGCACAGTAATGTCGATTGAATCAACTGCGTTATATAACTGGTATTTAAAAAAAAAATAATTCCAGAAGGATGAGGGGAGGAGTGCATGCAGTGATGGTTGTGCTAAGGACAGTAGCCATTTGGCTCTCATTTGAGCTCAAGTATGACTATAGTGAAAGAGTTGGATTCGCAAATAAATGCTTTCAGATTCCTCCCCAAAGTACAACAGTTCAAATCCCGCCGGGGACAACAGCTGTTCGACATTGCTCTACAAGTCAGTAATGTTTGGATACTGTATGAGTATAGTTCGGTTTTGTTGCTTTGCTTGCATTTCGAACAGTCTCATATCTACAGAGTTCATCTCGAGTGTCTTCTGAGTGGCGCTGCCAGGTCAGGAATTTCTGGAAGTTGTCCAAAGAAGTCACCGGCTTGAAAGACCTCCCAGCCCTTACCCATCGCTGCTCCTCTGTATATTGCAAAGGGGGGATTTCTACCGGCCGACCACGTCCGACGAGAGCGGTGAGCATCTGTCGAGATTCCAAGTAGAAGGCGCTCGAAGAGAACAAAATCTATGTAACACAGGTATGTAATATATCCATGTTACACACACACACACACACACACACACACACACACACACACACATACACGCGCACTGGGTTCGATTTAATCGATTGAACAAAGCGGTATTCCACCACGGCCGCAGTTCAATGATTGAAACGAGTGAAAGAAAAAAAAAAAGATAACATGATATAATATAACGGTTTCAAATTTCGCCACAAGGGCAGCCATTTTGGGGGAGGGGACCAGTCGATTACATCGACCCAGTACGCAACTGGTACTTAATTTATCGACCCTGAAAGGATGAAAGGCAAAACTGACCTCGCCGAAATTTGAACACAGACGAAATACCGCTAAGCATTTCGCTCGGCGTGCTCACGATTTTGCCAGCTGGCCACCTTATATGTGATACAATATAACATAGCCTACTCTAATGTAATATATGACATAATCTACTTACCAAGCTCACTAATCCGCAGCAACCGCATTTATCCCATTTCTGTAAAGTTTTCCGTCCAAATCGGAAATAGAAATGTTCAACTACCAATAGAATGCTGCCCAGTGCCATACCGCAAGCCAATAAAATGAAAGCAGACGTAAAGTTGAGAATTCCCAGAGAGTTGCTAGATTCACCAGTTTGGTCCCGCTTCTTACAGGCTCCTGCTAACCAGAATTTCTGGAGACGTTCCATTTCACCTGAAAGACAAAGGTAGAAGAAAGAACCATATTAAACAACAGCAACAACAACAACAACATCAACAGCAATGCAGTTCTATATTTAAGAGATGAGAATTATGTACATCATTTTTCGATGTTATATGCCTACGGGCATTTGGCGTAGTGGTTAAGAGCGCGGGCTGCTAACCTCAAGATTCCGAGCTCGATCCCATATAATAATTATGATATATAATTATAATAATATGTAATAATAACATCGAATTATAATTATTATAATAATAACATCCAAAAATACTTTAGGAATGAGAACCCAGGTTCGAAATTTTCCCAAGACACCTGATGAAGGCTGGAGGGTATATCAGCTGAAACGTTGTGTTAACAACAAACAAGATGAGGACAAACTCAGAACGTAAAGACAGACGAGATTTAATAATCAATATTTATTTCTTTATTGCCCACAAGGAGCTAAACATAGAGGAGACAAACAAGGACAGACTAAGGAATTAATTCGACTACATCGACCTCAGTGCATAATCCGTACTTATTTAATCGACTCCGAAAGGATGAAAGGCAAAGTCGACCTCAGCGGAATTTGAACTCAGAACATAACGGCAGACGAAATACCGCTAAGCATTTCACCCAGCGGGCTAACGATTCTACCAGCTCGCCGCCTTAATAATCAATATAAGCAACAACTACACCAACAATAGCAACAATTCCCCCCTCCATCTTACAGTTTTAGGGAGGGAAACACAATTTTAAACAGAATTCTATAAAAATAAGGAAAAAAGATTAGCTCAAGATGAACCAATCCCTGTGATCATGGTTCCCTGTTAAAACTATATTACACTCCTTTTCTCCTAAACCGGTTATAGGGATCTGTGACATGCTGCAGGCTTTTAGGTGAAGCTTTAAGGGATTTTGATAAAAAAAGAAATCGTCTCTCTGCAATGTCATTTTATAGGATTAAAGAAATAGCTTTCGATAAGTATTCACCTGGCAGTAAAATACACACACAAGAACACAAACACACATATGCAAACACAGACACAGAGACACACACACACGTAGAGACACAGACACACTGACAACATACACACACATACAGACGCACAGACACAGACACACACACGCACACACGCACACACGCACACACGCACACACGCACACTGACGCACACACACACACACACACACACACACACACACACACAGACAACACACACAGAGACAACACAAACACACAGACACACGTGTGTGTGTGTACAGGTGTGGCTGTGAGGTAAGAAGTTTGCTTCCTAATCACCTGGTTCCGGGTTCAATCCCACTGCGTGGGACCTTGGCCAAGTGTCTTCTACTATAGCCTCGGGAAGACCAAAGACTTGTGAAGGAATTTGGTAGACGGAAACTAAAAGAAGCCTGTTGCGTATATATATATATATATATATATATATATATATATATAATCTTATTTTTTATTCTTTTACTTCTTTCAGTCATTTCGTCTTTAGTCGAATAAATTAACTCCAGGACTTATTATTTGTAAGTCCAGTACATATTCTATCGGACTCTCCTGCCGAACCGCTAGAATACGGGGACATAAACACACCAGCATCAGTTGTCAAGCGCTGGTGGAGGACAAACACACACACACACACACACACACATATATATGACGAGCATCTTTCAGTTTCCGTCTATCAAATCCACTCGCAAGGATTTGGTCGGCCCAAGGCTATAGTAGAAGGCACTTGCCCAAGGTGCCAAGCAATGGGACTGAACTCGGAACTATGTGCTTAGGAAACAATCTTCCTACCACACAGCCATTCTTGCACCTATATATATATATATATATGTGTGTATGTGTGTGTGAGTGTGTGTGTATGTGTATGTGTGCGTGCGTGTGTGTGTGAGTGCGGCTGTGTCGCACCAGTTTTCGTTTGTTTCTGTCCTGGGAATTAGCAGTTCGGCAAAAGAGGTCGATAGAATAAGTACCAGGCTTAAAAAGACATCTTAAAACAACAACAACAAAAACAAACAAAAAATATGGCCGCAATCTAATGAGTGAAGCAAGTAAAGAAGTCGTTCACTTTGAAATTAATCTTCATTCATAGTTATACAATATACAACTTCTCCGGCAATCGCAAGTTCTCGATGAGTTCGGTTCATTTCCTTCCATAGCTTTATTGAAAACCCGTCATTTCCTACAAAAATATCCATGAGCACAAACTCCTGCTGAGAAGAGATTTCTAAGTCCCGTCTTTCTTTTCTCTCCTGCTGAGTATAACAGTCATGTGAACCTTTAATTAATGTCCGGAGCAATTTTAAATTAAATAATTATCATATATGAAATAATTATTTTGGATAAATTATGTTAATTCCGCGTGTATGTTAACAAAATATAAATGTGTACCTGCATTTAGGTTTCCATAGTTCTATGAAGACTAATTTTCTGCAATCGAGAGCAGGGCCTTTATATCATACAGACAAACACACACGCACGTACGCGTGTACATACACACACACACATATAAACATATGTATGTGAATGTGTGTATGTTTGTGTAGACACACTGAGAAACAAATGTATATATCTATATGTGACCGGCACTCTCTCTCCTCGTATATACATATATATATATATGTATGTATATATATATATATATATATATATATATATATATATATATATATATGCACGCAAACATTAGCGTTTCGTATTATGCGCATTTTTTGTGCGTTCTTACTATAGCCTCGGAGATTCAATAATTAAAATTTTCACATATATTGTATTCTATCTCGTTTCATCTCATTCTACCTATTTCTCTTCATTACCCATTCAGTCAACCTTCACACAGAAAAACACACATCCACAGACAAACACACACACATCCGCGCACACACACACACACACACACACACACACACACACGAACACAGGCACGCACGCGCACATTTTGCCATGTATTCACCTACACGACTTATAAAGCACACACACACACACACACACACACACACACACACACACACACACACACACACACACACACACATATATATATATATTTACACACATACACACATACACATGTACATAACATGTATATAACACACACAAACTCACAGCCTAGCGAGGAGTCAATTATCTCTATATTGTTATCCGAAAATTCTGCAGAGGTATATAAGAGAAGAAAAATAAGCTTCGGTAAATATTGGAAAAGAAGAAAAGAAAATATTTGAAAAAGTGCAAAAACATCAGAATATATATATATATATATATATATATACACACACACACACACACACACACACACACACACACACACACACACACACACACACACATATATATATAGCCTCGGAAAATATAACGTAAAAGAAGCTTGAAAAAGAAAGAAAAAAATCAAGAGTGAAGAGAAAGGAATATATACGCTGAAATAATAATAAAAATAAAAATAATAATAATAATAATAATAGTAGTAGTAGTAGTAGTAGTAGTAGTAGTAGTAGTAGTAGTAGTAATAGTAGTAGTAGTAGTAGTAGTAGTAGTGATGGCATGAATAGTAGTAGTAGTAAGGATATAATATATACCTTTTTCCCCTATTAATCATGTAGGCAAACTAAGTACCTCGGTTTGTTATTAATCATATTCACGGGTCAAGCAGGAACGGACGTTGTTGAAATGTATGCCGTATGTTTTATATAGTCTAAATTCTACCAGGATTGATAAAGTTTGTACCAGTCATATGGTGTTTTGGTTTCATCGAATGTATTTGGAATATGCAATGCCGTTTTAACAGATGGGTGAACTTGGGGGCTACATAAAAAATATCAGTGTGAGATGTAACGTTAAAGTTATCTATCTATCTATCTATCTATCTATCTATCTAGACGGATATATATATATATATATATATATATATATATATATATATATATATATATATATATATATATATATATATATATATATATATATATGATGAAGGCGCGTGGCTTAGTAGTCAGGGAATTCGACGTTCACGATTGTAAGGTCGTAAGTTCAATTCTTAGCGACGCGTTGTCTTCTTGAGCAAGACACTTTATTGCTTCAGACCACTCAGTCGTATCTGTATTTCAAAGGGCCAGCCTTGTCACATTCTGTGTCACGCTGAATCTCCCTCAGAACTACGTTAAGTGTACAGGTGTCTGTGGAGAGCTCAGCCACATGCACTTTAATTTCACGATCAGCTGGGATCATCATCGTCGTAACTGACGGAGTGCTCCGCGTGTGTATCGTCGACGATTTTCTTCCTCCGTCTTCTTTTCTTTTGGACTTTCCTCTAATTCTGAAGAAGAGCTTTGCTCGAAACGTTAAATCCTCTTTCCTCTCTTTGCTGAGCATCTGATAATACAGTACTTGTACCACGTCCACGCGTTATTGTTTGCCTTGTTTGTTCTTCTTTATTTGGATTCACTATATATATATATATGTGTGTGTGTGTGTGTGTGTGTGTGTGTGTGTGTGTCTGTGTGTGTGTGCATATATATATATATATATATATATATATATATATATATATATTAGAAAAAATAAGGTACTCAGATATTAGCGCTTGCATCTATTCTTGTAGATTCTCCAGAATCTGGAGAATCTACAAGAATAGATGCAAGCGCTAATTTATAAAAGAACATGTGACATATTAATAAAAATCTGAGTACCTTTTTAGTTTTTCCAATATATAAATTCCTGTACATCCCCTCCAAACCTTCTAAATATATATATATATATATATAATTGTTAAAGCCTACAAGAAACGTTTAGGCAAGACAAACATCTCAATTCATATACGTTATTATGATTGGAAAAATTAAAAAACTAACACCTGTTTCTGGGATATCCCAGAGCATAGGATATTCCTTCATCGGGGACAAATAGGGAAATTGAGAAGCGTATAGATTAGTGAAACGATGATATAAAGGGCAGGAGAAAAGGAATTAGGAGATGAAGAAAAAGAAGAAAAAAGACGCATCTCCTTATTCCTTTTCTCCTGTCCTCTATGTCATCGTTTTATTAATCTATACCCTTCTCATTTTCCCTATTTGTTTCCGATGACGGAATATCTCATACTTTGGGATGTCCCAGAAATAGCTGTAAGACTTTGAATTTTTCCAATAACGTATATGACTTGAGATGTTTGTCTTGCATTAACGTTTGTTGTCCCCTTTAACTATTATACATCCGCTATATCGGAAATCTACAATGGCTCCATAACTCCCGTCTCGGCTATGACCTTGGAGTCCGGGTAATTCGTTACAGCACTTACCCAGCGTACCTAGTCGTTTAGATCACCTGCGAACTAAATCCCCATATTCTATATATATTTGTGTGTGCGTGTGTGTGTGTATGTGCAGCGTGTGTGTGTATTTGTGTCTGTTTGTTCCCCACTATCGTTTCACAATCGATGGTGGTGTGTTTACGTCCCCGTAACTTAGCGGTTCGGCAAAAGAGGCCGATAAAATAAGTACTAGGCTTACAAAGAATAAATCCTGGGATCGATATGTTCGACTAAAGACGGTGCTCCAGCATGACCACAGTCAGATGACTGAAACAAGAGAGTAAAAGAATACATACATACATTTCACCCAAGAGTCACTTTGATGGCATGCACTGTTCTCTCACTACACCTACCTACCTACCTACCTACCTACCTACCTACCTACATACATACACACACACACACACACGCACACACACACACACACATATATATATATATATATATAATCAAAATAAGCAACAGGATATTGAGAGGTGATGCAGTACGACCGTTTCAAGCGGCTCCATTTAATATAAAAAATTCACAATCAAGCATAACACCTGTGCATTCTTATCATCAGTTGTCTGTCTCTGTCTGTTTGTCTGTCTGTTTCTCTCTCTCTTTATATATATATATATATATATATATATACACACACACACATGAATGCATTTTTTTTGAAGCTGCAAAGCTGCAAAGACATCACAAAAACTGCTGCTCAGTGTTTCAGGTCCCCGTTGGTCGGTCAGTTGTGATGAAGATAATTGATCACAACTGCCTAACAAGCGGGAACGTGAAACACTGAGTAGCAGTTTTTTGTGATGTTCTTGCACTTTTTATAAAGAAGCATATTACTCTACCTTCGGTATTCGAGTACTATTTTTTCCACCGTATTTTGCATTTATGTGTTTACTCGTGTATATATGTATGTACATATGAAATAACGAAATCGATGTAAGCACACATTTCTTGGACAGCTTTTTCTGAAGATAGACCTTTGTAAAACCCCGCATTTTTAAAAGCTTTATTTCCCATTTCTTTGTGTACTTCTGTACTACAGTGCTTCAAGAAAACTACAGCGTTCTTACACACACACACACACACACACATACATACACACACACACACACACACACACACACACACACACACACACACACACACATGTATTCATATTAGTTGAGTTCCTGTGCTTTATCAGAAACTTAATACTAAGATCTTGCAATGACCCAAGACCATAGATTTTTAAAGAAGCTGGAGTACAAGAGTCAATATTTATTCGCTGCCCTTCTTCTTCATACACGAGGCCATGCATCTGTGTTAAAAATGAACGCCAGCAAGAGAGTGAGCATCGTAGATTTCGATAAAGAAGTTGTCTGCTAGAAAATCCAAATTCGTACTTTGTTCCAATTCTCATACATGTATTTTCCCTCGGCCATATAGTCTTTGAAGGGCATAGAACAATTAACAGTCACAAACATTATGAAATTAGAAGCCCCAAAGGCTGAGTTGTTGTTGGCACTCCGTCATTTACGACGTCGAGAGTTCCAGTTGATCCGATCAACGGAACAGCCTGCTCGAGAAATTAACGTGCAAGTGGCTGAGCACTCCACAGACACGTGTACCCTTAACGTAGTTCTCGGAGATATTCAGCGTGACACAGTGTGACAAGGCTGACCCTTTGAATTACAGGCACAACAGAAACAGGAAATAAGAGTGAGAGAAAGTTGTGGTGGAAGAGTACAGCAGGGTTCACCACCATCTCCTTCCGGAGCCTCGTGGAGCTTTAGGTGTTTTCGCTCAATAAACACTCACAACGCCTAGTCTGGGAATCGAAACTGCGATCCTATGACCGCTAGTCCGCTTCCCTAACCACTGGGCCATTGCGCCTCCACACAAAGGCTGAGTAATAGTGAATGAAAAAGACCACACTTAATATGATGCTACTTGTCTAGAGGAAAAGCATGAATGTCACAACGTTGTCTGCTCATGAGCCTGATAGAAAACAGCCAAATCTCATTAAAATTACACACGCAATGTATTCTGCCTAGATAATGAAACCGCCACGTTGTGTTGATTCTCAGGACGTACCGATATGAAATAAAACGAATTTTGCTTTAAAATTCTCTTTGAAAATATTGGGACTGTTATGAAGTCTTATGAATCTAGATGTATGCATTTAGTTAAATATCGCTGTATCTACAAATACATTTACTCAGACCGATTCTCAAATGTTACTTAACTAAGTTAACGGCATTTGGCACGTGGCCAAAATTTTGGAAGATAGTCGATTGATTATTGGGAATTATATTATCGAACTTATTGTCATGAAAAACGATGTTGATTTCAGGTCAGAGAACTTTGAACGTATGGAAAGAAAACCTATAACAAAATTATTTAGGTTTGTCACTTAACTGATTCTACCAGACAATGCTAGAACAGTCTTCGCCTTTGTGTGCGTATTTCATGATTTATTGTAGGCCTGACATGGCCGGATGGTGAAGGAGATTGTTTTGCGAGTACGTGGTGTCGGGTTCGTTTTACTGTATGACATCATGGGTAACTATAATTTTCCATGGCCTCAGCTCGACCCATACCTTGTTAGTGAAATAGGTAGACGTAGATTACATAACAGCCCATCAGGAGGATTGTAGCTATGAGTGAAAATGTGAAGCTTTGTCTGTGGAATACTCAGCCAGTTACACATTAACTCAGGAGCTGGTAATTCAGTATGTCAAACAACTGAATTTTCATCGTCAACGACGGGGATCCGCTGTGAGGATGACATGATTCACTAGCATTATATATATATATATATATATATATATATATATATATATATATATATATATATATATATATATATATATATGAGTTTTACATGGGATTAGGGGTCCATATTTTAGAAAATAAGCCGAATGAGAAGAGGTAAGTTTCATGTCTCAGTGAGAAGTAATTAGTGTAAGGTTTGTAAACGAATGAAACGAAAGTACATGAGTCAGTCGTTCAAACTTGAATCGAAACTGTGTCGCAGTGCTTCACAACAACGTTTGTCTTTCTAAGATATCATTTAAGAAGCTAACTTTAATATACCGAATACACTCGATGCAAAACTTGTTCATAGCATTTAATTGGGACTGGAGGCACGTAGAAGTAATAAATAACATAATGAGATGTTAAGCTAAGCTACATGTGATCAAAAACAAAAGAACAAATAAAGCAAATACACAATAAATAAGTAAAAAAACAAGCAAAATGAAGAGAAAACGAAAATGAAATGAGAAGGACTTTACATTTTTTTCTTTCTCGGCAAGTAACTCTACTGATTAGATAAAGATTAGCGTAAGTTTCTAGGTACAAACTCGCTTTAGTTTTCTTATTGCAAATGTTATGCTGGAACTGTTATTAAATACGATGAGGCTAAATATAATATGTAGTTATTCACACATTACTGTTGATAGTGAAATATACACAAGACAATTAAAGTGAATTTCTTTCTCTGAAACTGTTTAATAACCGAGTAAAAGAATTTTGCTAGATGTGGGAATGGCAACGAGGGTTTCGGGATAGGGTTTGGTTTAGAGTATGGGATGGGATTAGGGTTAGGAGTGGAAAAAAAATTAAGCAATTAGAAAAAGATAATGTGTTGATTAACTGAGAGATTATTCAGTACAAATTCTTGATAGGTATTTGGATCATCTGTGATAACGAAAGAACAGAATAAGTCATCCTGAAGGAAAAACACCTCACGTAGCCAACATATATCACACATATAGATCAAACAACACACACCACACACGCACACACACATGTACACATACACTGCATGCTAACACATTTCCATAAAAATATACCTACACACAAACACGCACTTGTATATGAGTGTGTGTATGTATATGATATGCATGTATGTAATATGTGTATATATATGTAGATGTAGGTATGTACATATATGTATGGATATATGCATATATTTATATATTATTTATATTATGTATATATATATATATATATATATATATATATATATATATATATATAGTTGAAATTTACAGAAAAACAAAGACAGGTGAAGGAACAACAAGCAAGTGTATTAGTTTGACGCTCGGGAAAAATGGAAAGGTCTTTTACATTTCGAGCCTACGCTCTTTGACAGAAAAGAATAGGAGGAAATAAATAGATAATTAAAAGTTCAGTGGTCCAACGTATGTATGTATGTATGTATGTATGTATGTATGTATGTATGTATGTATGTATGTAAATGTATATA
>NC_142929.1:145003691-145018691 GCF_046866305.1 Octopus bimaculoides | reverse complement strand
TTCTCAATGAAGAAATTAGGCTTCTCAAAACCAGAAAGGAGAAAGCTGGTTCGAAGACTACATATTTAATCCATCACTGGAACTGTGTGTGTTGTTGTTGGCACTCCGTCGGTTACGACGACGAGGGTTCCAGTTGATCCGATCAACGGAACAGCCTGCTCGTGAAATTAACGTGCAAATGGCTCGGCAATCCACAGACACGTGTACTCTTAACGTAGTTCTCGGGGATATTCAGCGTGACACAGTGTGACAAGGCTGACCCTTTGAAATACAGGCACAACAGAAACAGGAAGTAAGAGTGAGAGAAAGTTGTGGTGGAAGAGTACAGCAGGGTTCGCCACCATCCCCTGCCAGAGCCTCGTGGAGTTTTAGGCGTTTTCGCACAATAAACACTCACAACGCCCGGTCTGGGAATCGAAACCGCGATCCTATGACCGCGAGTCCGCTGCCCTAACCACTGGGCCATTGCGCCTCCACACTGGAATTGTAAAAATCTATAAAACTTTCCAGAAGTTTATCATTTAAATATACATGAACATATCTAGATATGCAACTATATGCATGAGAATACATAAGCCAAACATATAAATCTGCACATATACATACATACAAACTAAAATACCCTTTTGTTCATGTTGAGATTCCAATGAACGTGCCTTCAATCTATGTTATAACCCGGTTCTTTTCTCTATTGACAAGAAATCTTGAAATTAAACTAAACAATGACATACATCCATACATATGTACATATTGTATGTATTCATATATATGCAACTACGTATGTATGTACAGATAGGTGGATATTTGTACGTACATAAACATGTATGCAGGTAAGTATGTGTAGATATATGTTTACCTGTATATATGTATGTATGTAAAAATAAACGCTTTTCTCATTCCGCTGATTGTCGTACGGGAAGGAATTGCTGAGAAATGAACAGACAGGACACGCACAATATGATAAACGTATGATGCCAACATTGGACGACAAATGGTGATCACTCTCCCTCCCATCTCTCATTCTCTCTGTATGTATCACTCTATCTATCTCTGTATGACGCTCTCTTTACTGAAATATAGACAGAGAGAGGGAGAGAAGTCACCATCCGTCGTCCGATGTTAGCAACATGCGTCTCTCAGGATGTGCGTATGTGAAGGCGGCGAGCTGGCAGAAACGTTAGCACGCCGTGCGAAATGCTTAGTGTTATTTCGTCTGACTTTACGTTCTGAGTTCAAATTCCACGGAGGTCGACTTTGCCTTTCATCCTTTCGGGGTCGATAGATTAAGTACCAGTTGCGCACTGGGGTCGATCTAATCGACTGGTCTCCTCCCACAAAATTCCGGGCCTTGTGCTTAGAATAGTGCGTATGTGAGATTTATATACATATCTGCGTATGTATGACTTATACATATGTATGTTTTTATGCATATATATGCATAAAACATAACTTGCAAGATATTAGAATTAGGAAAAAAAGATATATATATATATATATATATATATATATATATATATATAGCACGCAGACTTTAAAATCTTTAAAATGCTCCAACATCAAAGTTACGGTCATGCGGGCGCACCAACGTTGACACTGCTTAACCATTATTTGAAACCGCCTCAGATATGTGGTATTTGGTCAATGAGGGTGTTTGATACCCCTGCCCTCATCTCTGTTTCCTGTTGTGAGGTAGGCTTGTCTGGAACTCCTGACCGGTAGAGATCGAGTTTTGTTTTTAAAGACACTAACATCGCCACCACACTAGTTCTTTAGGCATTTTGGAAGGATATTGAAGAGTTATGGGCCATTAAAACCCAAGCTGTTGCAGTATCTGGCCCTGTATTTTGATGGCGATGCACTATGCACTATGCAGTTGCAGTGGCAACCCGTTCTGCTGTTTGAATAAGTTTCAATGCCAAAGTCTGATAGAAGGGCATGCAGGATTTTCGAGATGTAAATCACTGCATATCATTTCCGCCGTCGTTCAAGGGATATATATATATATATATATATATATATATATATATATATATATATATATAGTATTAATAAAGTAGGAGAGGAATATGTATTAGATTTTTAATATGTACAACAGGTAACCTAAACTGTGCTGGTGCTTTACTTATCATCTGTTTATACATTTTGTATAATCTTTCCATATATATATATATATATATATATATATATATATATATATATATATATATATATATATATATATAAGCAATGTTAATTCTCTAAATGAAGTATTAACAGTAACTGCACGATAAAGTGTAGTATATTGCCACTTAAGTGTGGCTGACCCCTAGGGGTGGATGTTACTGTTGCTTTTAGCCCCAGGAGGACATCCCCTCCAGCTGGCTTATCGACACACGACTGTGTCCTGTTTGCCAAGGGAGTTATCCCTCTCACCTCGACCAGCAGCACGAACGTATCCGGATTTCAGGGTTATTTCCCTTCGTCGGCGTTCGACAGCTGATGACCTTGGTGAGAGAGACAAAAACCTGGCAAACCTTATATCTTCTTTTCCAGTGAGATTCTTCACTGATATTGAAAAGGTGAAAACAAGCAATGTTAATTCTCTAAATGAAGTATTAACAGTAACTGCACGATAAAGTGTAGTATATTGCCACTTAAGTGTGGCTGACCCCTAGGGGTGGATGTTACTGTTGCTTTTAGCCACAGGAGGACATCCCCTCCAGCTGGCTTATCGACACACGACTGTGTCCTGTTTGCCAAGGGAGTTATCCCTCTCACCTCGACCAGCAGCACGAACGTATCCGGATTTCAGGGTTATTTCCCTTCGTCGGCGTTCGACAGCTGATGACCTTGGTGAGAGAGACAAAAACCTGGCAAACCTTATATCTTCTTTTCCAGTGAGATTCTTCACTGATATTGAAAAGGTGAAAACAAGCAATGTTAATTCTCTAAATGAAGTATTAACAGTAACTGCACGATAAAGTGTAGTATATTGCCACTTAAGTGTGGCTGACCCCTAGGGGTGGATGTTACTGTTGCTTTTAGCCCCAGGAGTACATCTCCTCCAGCTGGCTTATCGACACACGACTGTGTCCTGTTTGCCAAGGGAGTTATCCCTCTCACCTCGACCAGCAGCACGAACGTATCCGGATTTCAGGGTTATTTCCCTTCCTCGGCGTTCGACAGCTGATGACCTTGGTGAGAGAGACAAAAACCTGGCAAACCTTATATCTTCTTTTCCACCCCTAGGGGTCAGCCACACTTAAGTGGCAATATACTACACTTTATCGTGCAGTTACTGTTAATACTTCATTTAGAGAATTAACATTGCTTGTTTTCACCTTTTCAATATCAGTGAAGAATCTCACTGGAAAAGAAGATATAAGGTTTGCCAGGTTTTTGTCTCTCTCACCAAGGTCATCAGCTGTCGAACGCCGACGAAGCGAAATAACCCTGAAATCCGGATACGTTCGTGCTGCTGGTCGAGGTGAGAGGGATAACTCCCTTGGCAAACAGGACACAGTCGTGTGTCGATAAACCAGCTGGAGGAGATGTCCTCCTGGGGCTAAAAGCAACAGTAACATCCACCCCTAGGGGTCAGCCACACTTAAGTGGCAATATACTACACTATATATATATATATATATATATATATATATATATATATATATATATATATATATATATATATATATATATATATATATATATATATATGTATATATATACTAACGCACACACACATATAAATAAATGTACAAAGAGAGCAGAGTAAAAGAGACAGAAAGAGAGAAAGAGAAAAGGGGGAAAGGTCACCATTCGTTATTGAATGTTATTAACTTTCGTCCCTCAGATTGTGCGTGTCTTGTCCAACTTCATTTATCAAGAAATTTCCTCCAGAATAACAATCGACAGAATAAGAGTAGCTTTTACCCATACATACATACATACATACATACATACATACATACATACACACATAACTCATACATACATACATACACACATACATACATACATTCAAACATGCACAAACATGCTAAAACATACACGTATACATATACATGTAGATTTATTCACACATACACATTATCTTCGATGTGGAAAGTAATATTTATTGTTGTTCATCACAGATTTTCATCATATATGTTTTAGCACCCAAAAAACATACACCAATAACAACAAAAAACAAAACCAATGAAACAACAAAAATACAAGACAAAAGTAGATGCATTCGAAAACTGATCTTTAAACTTCAATATTGCCATCGTTTCTGAATGTTGACAACATAAAGTATATTTATGGCACAAACACTGTGCTACTATATACACACACACATCCCCCCCCCCATATATATATATATATATATATATATATATATATATATATATATATACATATATACACTGAATGTAGTATTACGTTCTCATAGAGTTTTTTTTCGTTAAATCCACGTTACTTGCCTATATACTTATACAGACATACACACGTACAGATTTGTGTTAATACTTGCATATAGTTATACGAAAATATATATGCATATACATACACAAACACACACACATATATATGTACATACAAATATATACATGTATACACACAGATAGTATTAATATACAGTTACATGCACAAATAAACACACAAATATATATAGTTTATTGAAGCTGGACGGTTTACAAACTATTACACCGAGTTTCACGCCATCGATCATCGAATTGACATGAATGCTTAGAGCAATACAATGGTATGCAGGTATATATATATGACTATATATATATAAATATATATATATATATATATATATATATATATATATAGGGAGAATTTACAAAAAAAACAAAAAACAACAGACGAAGACAGGTGGTGTAGACAACAAATAGATGTATCAGTATAACGTTCGGGAATTGAAAAAAATCTTTCACGTTTCGAGCCTACGCTCTTCCACAGAAAGGAACACAGAAAGAAACAAAGAGAGAAAAAAATGTGTGTAGTGGTCAGCGATCTATGTACACACACACACACACACACACACACACACACACACACGTATATATATGTGTGTGCGCGTGTGTGTATGTATATATATATATATATATATATATATATATATATATATATATATATATATATATATAAGGTTGAGGAGGGTGTTGGATTTGACCAAACCCCAGAGGATATAAGTAATACCGAGTAAGTGCTGTATACCGACTAGTTTGCCCCAGTCGTTGTATGAACAGGATTGGTGATTATAAGTGTATTAGCGTGTGTATATGTAAATATATAAAAATAAAAAAGATAAAGAGAGCAATGGTAAGGTTGGAGAAGTATTTTATGGATAGAGTCTTACAGCTGTTTCTGGGAAGATCCAGTACTGGATCTTCCCAGAAACAGCTGTAAGACTCTATCCATAAAATACTTCTCCAACCTTACCTTTGCTCTCTTTATCTTTATATATATATATATATATATATATATATATATATATATATATGTAATTATATGTGTGTGTACCTATATATGTGTCAATGCATCCATATAAAGGCGCTTGGCTTAGTAGTAAAGGCATTCGGCTCTAAAGCGCAAGGTCCTTAGTTCGATAGCCTGCGCAAAAATGAACTGTATTTAACTCGCATTCCATAATGTACAAAGATGTCGAAGCTGAAGAACTGCTATTAAAGAATGCTGTGAAACCGGCGGCACAGCAAGAATAGTTGAATGTTTTGTTTCTCTTGTCGTGTATTTTGTATTCGAATTAATTTAGGGATTTAAATTTTATCGAGTCATCGTGGACATCATCTTCATATCCATTTACTTCTCTCACTCTCTTTTTTCTATCTCTCTGTTTGGCAATCATAATGTCATATCTATAGATTCTATAACCGATATGTGGAGGCGCAATGGCCTAGTGGTTAGGGCAGCGGACTCGCGGTCATAGGATCGCGGTTTCGATTTCCAGACCGGGCGTTGTGAGTGTTTATTGAGTGAAAACACCTAAAGCTCCACAAGGCTCCGGCAGGGGGTGGTGGCGAACCCTGCTGTACCCATTTCACCACAACTTTCTCTCACTCTTACTTCCTGTTTCTGTTGTGCCTGTAATTCAAAGGGTCAGCCTTGTTACACTGTGTCACGCTGAATATCCCCGAGAACTACGTTAAGGGTACAGATGTCTGTGGAGTGCTCAGCCACTTGCACGTTAATTTCATGAGCAGGCTGTTCCGTTGATCGGATCAACTGGAACCCTCGACGTCGTAAGCGACGGAATGCCAACAACAATAACCGATATAATGTGCGAGTGTGTGTATGTGTGTATACGTGTGGTGGGGGAATCGCTTTGAAGAATTTTAATCGGACGAATCCACCCCAGTATTTAATCTTTTTTTTTTGAAGTCAGGTACTTATTCTATCGAACATTTTTTAAGAACTGCTATGTTACAGAGACGTACACAGACCAACACCAGTTGTCAAGCGGTGGCAAGAGCAAACACACATACCCACATATATACATATACATGTAGTCTCACTGTTGTATTAGTGCAAAATACATTATTTTCAGTGTTATTGTATAAGAAAACAGGAAAGCTGGAAACATTTTTTGGTATTACTCATTCACCATTACACATGTTTCATTTGCCAATAGGAATTACAGTGATATATTAGATAGGCATATACGGAATGTATATAGATGTAAGGGATTTCCTATCAGAAATTCTTCAGACAATGAAATTAAACAATATTATTTAATTTAGAAACATATTATTTAATTTCTCTGTGTGAAGAATTTGTAATAGGCAATGACTTCATGTTTCTCTAATGTGTAAAACACTGTAATTCCTATTGGGAAATGAAATATGTGTAATGGTGAATAATTGATATCAATTTTATTTTATAATTTCTTGTCTTGTTATCTATCTATTTATCTATGTATGCGTACATAAGTGGGTGAAAGAAAGAGGAGAAAAAAGATCCACAAAAGTTACAATAAACAGATTTCCGTGGCATTTTACGTATTTAATAACAGTTTTTCTCAGCTCAATGTTACTTGAGTCTCGTAGGCGTCAGATGTCGGGAAGCATAGATATGTGTGTGTGTGTGTATGTGTGTGTAGCTGAAACGCAAGTTGCAGCTGAAACACACAAATACACACATTCCTTTATTCGTAGCAGTTCGTTATATGTGTATGTGTGTGAATCTATACGTATATCTATGTATGTATGTATGCATGTATGTATGTATGTATGCATGTATGTATGTATGTATGTATGTATCTATCTATCTACTCATCTCTCTCTCTCTCTCTCTCCCCCTCTCTCTCTCTCTCTCTCTCTCTCCATCCATCCATCCATCCATCCATATATATATATATATATATATGTTACTCATTTAAATCCAAAGTTTGCATTCGCCGCTTTAGCTGTAGCTTGTGTCTCTGCTTTTTAACGAATACAACTTTCTGTTTCAAATAAATGAATATCACGCTGGTTTATTTATTGAAACTCTACTGTAAATTCATCCATCTCTCTCTCTCTCTCTCTCTCTCTCTCTCTCTCTCTCTCTCTCTCTCTCTCTCTATATATATATATATATATATATATATATATATATATATATATATATATATATATATATATATATAATTTATATATGTGAATATACATACATATATATATGCATAAAGAGAGACAGAGAGAGGGAAAGACGATGAGATAGATAAATGGATAGAGTGGCTGATAGACAGATAGATAGATACATACATAGTAAATGGATAGATAGGTTGATGACTATGTACATAGAGGCAATCTATTTAACTTTGAATTCAATCAACCACACAAGCAGTAGAAGAATCCCGAGCCATACATACGCACATACAAGTTGTAGCTGAAACACACAGATACACGCATTCATTTATTCGTAGCAGTCCTAATAAATTCATTCGTTATACGCCAACGAGAACACGATCAGAGACAGGCTCTTTTACACAGCCACACATACGTACTTAACTACTCACAAATACGTTGCCAGTGAAATCTAATATAACGGTTCTTCAAGTTTGTTTTATGATAGACTGCAGTCGTCTAGATATTTCTATCAAATGAATCTAACTTAGTTTTGCATACAATATTAGATTTTGATACCATTTCAACATTATTTATTTATATTTTTGAATCTGTCGTATCTTTCGATGTTTACGTGCTCTCAGATTTTTCATATGATTTCAATGAAGAGCAACATACACGTCACACATTGCATACACACGCACGCACGCACACACGCGCAACATAGACACGCACACACACACACACACCTACATTTCTACTAACAAATCACAAACGCTGACACACATACATATATACGTACACTTTCAGATGTTTGTATGTATGTATGTATCTCTCTACCCACACATCTTCCACAGAAACACACGTGCATATATATATATATATATATATATATATATATATATATATATATACACACATATATATATACATATACATATATATATATACGTATATATATATATATATATATATATATATATATATATATATATATATATATATATATATATATACATATATATATATATATATATATATATATATATATATATATATATACATTTATATATATATATCTATACACACACACACACATACACACACACACACATATATATATGTATATATATATATATATAATATTTCGGACTGATGGGTATATGCCAATTAGTGTGTTGAAGGAGTGTTGAGTAGAGCACTGGCACAGTTTGGGCTATCTGGTGTCATCCACAGTCAGTGTATACTTCCGTTGGATCTACTTGAGAAATTCCGCAATGTTACTTGAGATGATAATAATAATACTTAAATACTTAAGTCACCAGACGTAATCGGCCAGTGATGTAGCGTGCCGTTTAAGGACTTTTCGAAAGCTGGCGATGTGGTTTCTATATCTATTTTTGAAAATATAAGTCGATGCACTGATATAAACGTAGGGAACTCATTTAGTATTTACGGTGCACTTGTATACAACATTTTGGGTCTTGTATTGGTTACCCAGCGGACATTTCGGACTGTCTCTGCATGAGCATAGATTGTCAGTTTTTTTGTTTGCGTGTACACAGCGGGTACCTGTACGGTCGGGTCTATTTACAGTCGTGCTCATGGCTACCCTATTATTATTATTGTTATTATTATTATTGTTATTATTATTATTATTATTATTATTATTATTATTATTATTATTATTATTTTATGTTTGACTTTTTGCTTTACATTTGTACAAGTTGGCTCCAAGTCTCATCCAGAGACCCCAAGAGACAACAAGTTAGAAGTTCATGTTGGTGCTATGCCTAGGGTACCATATATTTGGATTTGTACATAGTGTTGTTCTAGAGAATGTCTAAGAAACCATAAGAAACGGCCGTAATGAATTGACACCTGTCCGTCTTTGTTACTTAATTATATTCTGTTCACCTAACTTGGAATCTGCACTTGGGAAATACTATAGAAAGTACCTTTACAAAAACTATATGCCGGTTATCTTCACTTAGTTGGGTTGCGTTGTCTGCACACGCGACAGGAATATTTATTTCTCTATTGCTCATAGGGGGCTAAACATAGAGGGGAGAAACAAGGTTAGAAAAAGGGATTAAGTTAACATACATATTTTCTCTAAGTTAACATATGCGTAATACTCCATTTATTAAAATTATATATATATATATATATATATATATATATATATATATATATATATATATATATATATATATATATATACACACATACATACTTTAGTAATTGACCAACTAATGACAATGATATGCAGGGTGGCAGCATATATTTTGTGTCTATGTGTCTAGTTATACTTATGAACAGTATCGAGAAGTTTATTGCGAATCCTCTACAACGCACAAATATATTACATTCAATATAGTACGCGCGCGCGTACACACACACACACACACACACACACACACACACACACACACACACACACACACACACACACACACACACTATCTCTCTCTCACTCTCTCTCTCTCTCTTACACAGAGAGAGGAAGGACCTGTTTGACACGACAACCTATCCCATATCGGTAAAAATGAGCCTCCAGCCTATTGGCAAATATTCAATGAATCACACAAGTCTTTACATTCTCTAACTCACAGTTTGGTCTCTTTCTGTCGTCTCTAATAATATTACGACATTCTCTGTAACCTCTGACCTACCTAGCTACATATCACTTCATTTAATCAAACCCCGATTCTTCTACCTTCTCTCCTCTCGTTTCCTCTACAGTGTCTGCTACAAATAAACACCAAGTCGCGTGAGCCGACAATAGGGTCTATACTTAATCAACGATCAGCTAGAAATAGCAGCTAAATCTTCTTGCTTGCAAAGTGCGCTTAAACAAGTAAAGAAACATTGGATAATGTAATTCTAAGAAGATTAATTCTTGAAGGAAACCCACTAAAACACTGGGTGGTTATAGCTTAAATTTGGTACATAAAACATGGAGGGAAATCCTTTATCAACCTACACAAACATATGTTGCAAATAAATAAAAATGAAGGAGATTGTGCGTGTGTGTTTGTTTCTGTTTGCGCTTCTGTTTGTGTCCTTCATTGCACTCAGAGAGCGCAAAACTCCTTCAAGGCAACACCAATGTTCTCTCAACGATTAGCCAGAGATGATTTTTTAAATGAGAATATCTGAAATAAACTCAGCTGCTCTCACAAACGAGTATACTAAAAATGAACCCAACCGCTCTCAAAAATTAAGTAAGAAAAAAACAGGAAAAGTAATCCAGAATTCTTGTTCGCGAACGGATCGATCCCCAAATCTAATCAGTTCGTGCCAGTCACGAGGCCGAACATCTCTGAAAGTTTCATCCGAATCCATCCAGCGGTTCTTGAGATATTTTGTACGCGGATAAACAAACAGACAAACACGACTGAAACAATACCCCCGCCTTCACTATGGCGGAGATAATAAATTGTCTTTTTTTTTAAATGTAAATGGGCAACACCCATCCAAATGCACGCACTAATACATATATGCATGACTTCATCTATTTATCCATCCATCCACCCATCTATCTATCTATCTATCTATCTATCTATCTATCTATCTATCTATCTATCTATCTATCTATCTATCTATCTATCTATCTATGTCTGTCTTTCTAGTTAATTTGATAGCTGTATGTCTATTTATCTGTCCATGCATATGTCTCATTCTGTCTGTCTACTGTCTGTCATTCTCTCTGTTTGTCTGCATCTCTGTCTGTCTGTCTGTCTGTCTGTCTGTCTGTCTGTCTGTCTGTCTGTCTGTGTCTCTGTCTCTGTCTCTGTCTCTCTCTCTCTCTCTCTCTCTCTCTCTCTATCTGTATCTATCTTCTTGCCCATCTGTCTGTCTGCCTACTTCTCTCTATTTATCTATCTATATCTATCTTTCTATCCATGTGTATGATTGTCTGTCAGGCTGTCGTTCTTTAGAACCTCTAGGCACACATACGCAATCATACCTTACTAAGATTAGCTGCACACACGTACATACCTAACTGTAATAGTCATTAAAGTATACAAACACACGAACATACGTGATTAAACACACAGTAAAATACAATATATACATCTACCTACCAGTACATATATAAATTTCTACAATTACGTATAAACATATACGTATATTTATACATATACAGACGTATACACACAGATACACATACATTCAGCAATACGACCGTAGACATAGTAACGCTATTCTCCGTTTAAAAGCAATTAAACTATGAATTTTAAATATGGTAATCAGATCGTTATATTTTGACAATTTTGATATTTTATTAATAAAATTTGCTTGGATTATTATAATTTCTCATAAAATAAGTGAAATATTACAACAATAAACTTGTGCTGAATCGAAATAAATATGGCCGCCGTGTTTCAATCAATGGCAGTATGAATCTAATTGTTGCGTGAAAACATTAGTAGCATTCATCAGACAGTTATTCTTCCAACTGTTAACCTCCTTCCCTCTATCTATCTATCTATCTATCTATCTATCTATCTATCCATCTATCTATCCATCTATCTGTCTGTCTGTCTGTCTGTCTGTCTGCCCTAAAGAAAGCAATTAAAGCAGAATCGGTTAGGTACAGTAAGGCCCTAGCATTAGACCGAAATAGAACAGAGGGAGACCTAGTTAAGAAATTAGAAGAGGCACTTAGAACTGGCATCGCGTCCAACGTACTGGCAGCGAGTTTGGCCATCGACTAACACTTCAACGCCAAACACGAAGGATGCGTTGTCAGAGTCAGGATGCGTGCTCTGAGGAACGAAGGAGATGGAGCCGCCCGAGTGGCGGAGGCACAACGAGGCAACAGAGCCACCATTAGTCCACTTACAGATGAAGAAGGGCGCGAATTACTCGAGCCTGAAAGGATGTGTGAGGCCTTTCAACAACACTTTGCCCGACTGTTGGGACAACTGGTGGGTCAGAACGCAGAGTAGACTTTAGTGCCTACCTGCATGGCCTGCCACGACTCTCAGCAAGAGAGGCAGAGTGTTGTGAAAGACCCATCACAGCTGCGGACGTACGGGATGTGATGGCAGGCTGCGTGAGAGACAAGTCAGCAGGCTTGGATGGTCTATCCTACGAACTTTATTGTCATATTCCAGACTTGTTTGGAGGCATCTTGGCAGCTGTCTACTGCAACTGGCAGCAAAACGTCTTTGTAAAGCGAGGATCTGTGGCACTGCTAAAGAAATATCCAAACAAGAGAACGTCATAGATAACTTCAGGCCCATCAGTCTGTTCAACGCAGGTTCGAAAATTTTGGCCATGATGTTAGCCGAGAGGTTGGCGCTTGTCATCGAGAAACTAGTCGACAAGGCGCAAACTTGCGCCGTGCCGGGTAGGAGTATCCATGACAACTTCCATCTAATGCGCTACATCATAGACAGGGTAGTTAAGGAACCTGGCATGGGTTGGGTGCTGATCAATTTGGATCAATCAAGAGCTTTCGATAGGGTAGACCATCACTACTTGGAGGCTGTCCTTAAAGCAGCTGGTTTTGGTTCCATATTCCGCGGTTGGATCCGCTGCCTTACACAGCCGCATCCGCTCGGTACTTCGCATAAATGGTCATCTATCCAGGCCATTTAACATAATGCGTTCGGTTCGTCAAGGATACCCTCTGTCGTCGCTTCGCTTCTGTATGTATTGATTCTTGGGCGGGTTTTTTCCCCTCCCGATCCCTTTTGGTCGGAATTTTACTTTTTATTCCTCTTTTTCTTTTTCATTTTCGAAAACAAAGCTCTACATTTGTATTTGTCTCCTCTGTGTTCAGCCCTGTGTGGCCAATAAAGAAAGTTACCTACCTACTTATCTATCTATCTATCTATCTATCTATCTATCTATCTATCTATCTATCTATCTATCTATCTATCTATCTATCTATCTATCTATCTAAGCTGTGTATCTATCTATCCTAGTATACTGTTGACTCTATCTGTCCGCCTCTGCGTTAATCTATTTCAGTACCTGTCTTTATGCCTATGTCTGTCTGTCTGTCTTCTTATCTCTCTATTTCTTATCAGTTCCCTTCATGTTTTGTTTGCAACAGTAAATTTCTTTAAACGTATCAACGTTTCAATACCATCCTAGTCTTATCTTTTAGCCGAAATAATTTTACTGACGCTTGTTATCTTTTTGATTGCAGGCAAGAATTATTAACAGCACACTGTTGTGTCTATTTCTCATTCGTTATCATAAGTCCTGAGACTCGTTTGACCATTAACAACAGGTATTGTTTTTCAGTAATGAAGAAATAGTCTGGCTGTAATGGCTGGGATTAATGTCACTAGAATATGTCTAGAACTTTTGAAGCTTGCAATTATATTTTGTGACTAATATAACTTTTAGAAATCATTGAGTTCTTTTTTTTTTTTTCCAAATGGTGGTAACTTTCCGGAGCAGTGATACGATGAGCTTTTCTAACCCCAACCAGACGTGATTGAACAGACCTACAATCAAAGTCGTTCCAGACATGGTAATTTCATCTTTTGGCACATCTAGAATATTTTCTAATGTTTCATTGGTTCTGTGAGAAACAGTAAGTTACGATTTGAGACATTCTCGGGAGCGTCATGATTGTACATCAGTTTCTAATTTCTTGTTTTTCAGTTGAACTCTCCAAGGCCTTTTGAACTGCAGGGGTTAGGTAGTAGAGAACTGACCAGTCAATAGCCCATAGTATACTCTGCTTCTTCACATTCATAAGTGCTTACGCCGATCTTGTAGCCCCTATCTGACCAAAGCAACTTTTGGTCGTTCCGTTCTAGTTGCCATGTGATTAAATGTCTTACACTGGATCCATGGTGCTTCAATTCGAGCAGGATCGTTCTCAAGGTTTTCCGTCCAGAGCTGCCGTTTGGTTTCTTCTTGAGAAGTTGTTAGGGGCTGGATGGACAAAGCTGAAAAAGCATCTTTTTGACTTCACTCGTTCGGCTGCCGGTTGACGTCAACAGCAGAGTAGGAGCTCATCACTAGCAGCCTTTGTCATCTCTGCTTAACTGAGGAACAAGGTAGACGTTTTCACGTTACGGTTCCTCTCACCAAATATTTCGTTTACCTGCGAATTCTACCAAATACTTTGAAGGCAAGTTGCATATGCTGCGACTGTGTGAAGCCCCCTCCCCCCCCCACTAGATTCGGTCAATCTAGTTTTGTTTTGTGATGAGTTATATAATGCGTTAGAAACTGTTTTTTGTTGCTGATGCATGGTCAACCAACCAGAAACAGTGATACAAGTTTGACCAATTTAAACGTTAGAAATTTGAAAATTACAATTTTCTCAATTATATTTAAGTTTGTAAATTACATTATTAGTCAACCAAAATCTAATTCAACAATTTGCGGCTTTATTGGTGAGGAGATTTTTAATGTTCATTTAATATATTATTAGATTATATAATTAATGCTATGAGGTTATTGGTGGAGAATAATGTACAATGCGTTC
>NC_142929.1:144993691-144996191 GCF_046866305.1 Octopus bimaculoides | reverse complement strand
ATTATTCTAGGTGTGAAATTTTAGCAGGGAGTTATGTTTTAAATCTTTCATGTTTACACGTCTTCCAGTGTAGCTATACCTACAAATATATTGTCCATTTATCTTCTTTAAACGTATATAAAACTGCACGATACCACAGCATAAGAAAGGAAAAATGAGAAATAAAATTTTGGAGGAATTGATCAGCTGACGAATACGCAAAGCAACGCAAGAGATAGAGAATGCAGACGCTAAAATGTTAGAGTAAAATAATGCTATCGATAAATCAGTGAGAAACATTTTCTAAATAATATTCTGTCAGCTCTCGACATGGCCTCACCATAATTTGTTTATATTGAATTCCTTCCGGACTGCTAAAAGTTACTTCAGTTCTGCATGTCACAGTTAACTTCTCCAATAAGCTGGTTGGTAATACGAGTCGTTTCATTCTAGTTTCTATTCTTTTATTACCAGAACAATGGTGGAAAAGCATTCTCGTTCTGTTGTGGAAATGGCATTTCTTTCGTTGGATTCTTCTAATTGTTTAACGACAGAAGCATAACTCGTAATACAGCTCAATGCTAAAAGGAGCGCGTGCGCGCGCACACACATTCACACATACCGGACCTGAGTCACTAACAAAATAAGCGTGAATATGATTGATGACGTATAATTCTAACAATAAAATTTCAAAAGGGGATCCTCCGAATTATCTCTGGAGTAACGTTACTTGATATACTGCATAGCTCGGGGATCAGAGAATCGCTTTGGGTCGAGCCGCTAATTCTCAGTACTTAGAGGCCATAGCTTCAATACTTAGAACTTGTGTTTAATCTGTCTTTGGAAAAAGTCTGATGAGTTGTCCACAAGACTGTAGCTTTCATGGATTCGAAACCATTGGTCACTTATTGACCACACCTTAACTTTGTGATTTAATGCTTTGATATGTTCTATTCGTTAGAGTGTGTTTCATATTCAGATATATGATATATATATATATATATATATATATATATATATATATATATATATATATATATATATATGTATGCATGTGTGCATGTATGTATGTATATATGTAGGTAGGTAGGTAACGATGGATGCCACTGCTTTGCTTCATACAATCTCATCTTTCAAATCTTAACTACATATCTTTATTTGAATCAGTGAAACCAATAGTAGAGGTCATTAATACAAAATACCGCCCAGTGGTCCGAACTCAAATACTTTCGGTTTCATAACGAAATACTTAGCCATCCCTCCAATGCAGGGATGATGATCCTTGTATACATAAAGTGTTGCTATCAATATTTTGACATTCATTGTATAGACAGAACAAGTTGTTTACTCACCATTGTGTTGAAGATCTAATAGAACTTGGTTGAATTGATCAATATATTTCGACCCCTTCGGAAAGGCCACACCATAGCCAGCCATTGCGTACCAATTTCCTACGGTACGTAATTTACACAAGTCATCTTGTCCTGCTCTGTACTCCAGCACTGTTGCGTCGTAGATGAAGGCATCAATCATACTGGGAGAAAAAAAAAGGAATAGAAATAGCGATGTAAAGAATAAAGGAAAACAAACAAAAATGTCAGTCAATAATTCGTTGGTTGTCGCATGGAAAGGACTTAGTTACGGTATTGAACAAAACTTAGAAACAGGACTATGTATGTATGTATGTATGTATGTCGTGGCACTCCGTCGGTTACGTCGACGAGGTTTCCAGTTGATCCGATCAACGGAACAGCCTGCTAGGGAAATTAACGTGAAAGAGCACTCCACATGTGTGTGTGTATGTACATTTTATCTTATTTACCTCTCTCCTTTTATCAACTTTTACCTTTTCCTTGTTACAGTAATTGGACTGTGTCCATGATGGGTAACCGCTGTGAGGGTTTATTTTTCAAAGACTGTTATTTATTCTATCGAAATATTTTACCAAAGAGATAAATTAAGGAGACGCAAACAAATCTAGCAGTGGTTGTCAAGCTTGTGAGAGACAAACAGAAACACAAAGACACACACACACACACACACACACACACACACACACACACACACACACACACACACACACACACACACACGTGTGTACGATGTGCTTCCACACAATTTCCGTCTACTAAATTCACTCAGAGAGCACTTGGTGACCCAAGGTTGAGTAGAAAACATTTCTCCAATGTGCCGCGGAGTGGGATTGAAACTGAAATCCCGCAGCTGCGAAGCACATGTGTGTGTGTAATCCCTGTTGTGCTCATCTGTTTTCAGTTTTGTTATTGTTTTCACTGAACCACACCCAGTTCTAAATCAGACCGACCAATACCGATTAACCTTATATTATATTTCTTCATAGTCATGGCCGATACATTGTTTATTTGATGTACAGCATACGAGACACTTTAGGCTTTCGTAAACACCTGTTTTTATTGGCAGTGAACTTTCGTTAATTGCTTTTTACATCAATCGAACACGTTGTCTTAATTAATTAGTCTGGGAAAGCTAAGACGTGACTAGG
>NC_142929.1:144976191-144988691 GCF_046866305.1 Octopus bimaculoides | reverse complement strand
TTTACTGTTGCGACTCCGTAAAGAACGAAACGCAAAGTCGAGCTCAGCGGGATTTGAACTCAGAACGTACGACATGTCTCGAAGCATTATGTCCAGCCGCCACTTATTCTACCAGTTCGCCGCCTTCTTCCTTTAATAATCGCCATTTTCCAGAGTACATTATGGGTGTGTGGTGGTGTAGAGGTCATAATGAGAAAAATAGATCCTAGAAATTATATTGTCTGCACTAATGTCATACATTGAATGCTGTGGGTGGGGGTGAGTCTATTATTGACATTTTGAAGGAGGATGGTGACGATGTGATTAAAGATAGCTTCTGACATTTATATTTCAGCGTGTTGAAGTGAGGGCATATTTATCTAGGCATCTAACTATGTGAAAGTATAAAGAATTAGAGAACGGGAAGTGAGGAAAGCTCATAAAAAAAAATGTTGTCGTTTCTTCGAAAGGTGAATGAAAATGTAAAAACAAAAAGTAAAATATTGCACAGACGCGTTTAATATTCTCCATAAAACAGTTTATAAAATAGTAATAGTTGTTAACAAAACGAAGATAGTAAATAATTTAAAGAATCTGTAAGTGAAAGCAATTTCATCTTAACTTTAAGTATGTGGCCTTCTAAATTACATTCGGTTGACATCTTGACATTTATATTCAAACTGCACGTATTTATATTACGTCATGTGTGTGTGTGTGTGTGTAAGAGAGAGAGAGAGAGAGAGAGAGAGAGAGAGAGAGAGAGAGAGAGAGAGTATATGTTTGTTGGGAAAACCGTGATAGTGTTAGAGAGACGGACAGAATAATATAGATAAATGTCCAGATATGTAAATCCGTATTATAGTATAATGCATGTAGACTGAATAATGCGATTGTACTTATATCAATTGGACGTATTGTTTTAATTAATTAGTCATAGAAGGATGAACAGTGATTAGGTTCCTTTAATGAGATCGATACGGTCGATGTGTCTGACATTCTATGTATTTGTACTGAATGGCAGTGTGTGTGTGTGTGTGTGTGTGTGTGTGTGTGTGTGTGTGTATGTGTGTGTTTGTGTGTGTGCGTAAAAGAATTGAACAAGCGTTGTGTAAAAGGGAAGACGAAAGGATGAGAGGCAGGAATATTCAACGAAGCTTTGTTGAGAGCAAGAAATATACGTGAGAGAAGCAAAAGAAGAAATAACACCGTTTCTAGATATTGTATAAAGATGGGGGGGGCAGGCGTTGGTAAATTAGGGACCGTGTCCGAAGTAAAACAAAAAACAAAAACAATATTCAAATAATGGAAGAAATGCTAAACCACGAGTTTGAATCACTATGTTACTGATGTTAGGTGTTTTCTAAATTGAATGTATTACTGTACTTCATGTTTGAAGCTCCGACGAAGCTATAGGGTGACACAAGCATTCATCTATGAGTGCGGTACATCTTATAGCAGATGGGAAAAGTATATATATATTTGCATTGGGAACCACTTCACATCGCCAACCGGTGGTTGTCACACGCTAATGACGGGTCAATACCCAGAAATTCGGGTCCGTGTGTATCACGTCAGGCTAGAAATGGGAAGGATGACTTCCCTTTGCAAATACTGATAGGGCACAGAAAGTGTGTCAATAGACAGCTGGAGGATATGTTTTCCTGGGGCTACAAGCTAGAGTAGCATCAACCCTTAAGGGTTAGCCACATTTAAGTGGAAAATATACTTCACGAGATATATATATATATATCGTGTGTGTGTGTGTGTGTGTGTGTGTGTGTGTGTGTGTGTGTGTGTGTGTGTGTGTGTGTGTGTGTGTGTGTGTATTAGTTTAACGCTTGGGAAGTGAGAAAGTCTTTTACGTTTCGAGCGTACGCTCTTCGGCAGAAAGGAACACAGAAATAAACAGGGAGAGAAATAAAAAGGCTTAGTGCCTAGCGACCTATCATGGCGAATGTGTGTATATATATATATATATATATATATATATATATATATACATATACACAACACAGAATATGGGGGTTTAGTTCACAGGTGATCTAAACGATTAGGTATGCTAGTTAAGTGCTGTAAAGGACTCCAAGGTTATAGCCGGGACAGTTGTTATGGAACCATTACAGAGTTCCGATATAAAGGGTGTAAAATTGTTAAAGAGGGCAACAAACGTTAAGACAAGGCAAACATCTCAAGCCTTATACATTATTATTATTATTGGAAAAAATTCAAATTCTTACAGCTGTTTCTGAGATATCTCAGACCATGAGATATCGCAGAAACAACTGTAAGAATTTGAATTTTTTCCAATTATAATAACCGATATGACTTGAGATGTTTACCTTGCCTTAACGTCTGTTGTCCTCTTTAACAGTTGTATATATATATATACATATATATATATACAAGAGTTATGGAATGGGGTACCCTTGTGTGTATATATATATATATATATATATATATATATATATATATATATATATATATATATATATATATACACACACATATATCTTATATATATATATATATATATTATATTAGTTTACCTGTACGGCTTCTATTCGCTGTCACCAGCGATGGTATTTTAAATAGTACTATGGCTTTCATATTTATTTATAAATAATTTCACTTAGGTGGAGTTAGACCACTTCAAACGAATTTGCATGCATGGTGAAGGCAAATTTTAGTAGTCGTTGGCTGCCGGATTTGACTGAAGAGAATCAGGCACCATTTGGCGGTAATTTCGAAATGATGATATCAAATTAACCAGCATTACTTTCGCTGACCTGGCAGAGGTAAGACAATATTATTGTTCACTGAATATTTTTCTTAACGTGCCTGTATTAATTTTGTGACTGTTACTTGGCAGAGAAGTATTTTTGACTCCTATTTTTAGCGATGCAGTTTCTCATGTAGTACCCTTATATATATATATATATATATATATATATATATATATATTATTATTAATTTGCCTGTATGGTTTGTATTCGCTGCCACTAGCGATGGTATTTTTAATAATACTATCGCTCTCATATATATATATATATATATATATATATATATATATATTCATTTTTCATTTATTTTTATTTTTATTTTTACTGTATTCTTATTTTTATTTCTATTTTTATATTTATTTTTATTTTTTACTTTATATTTGTGTTGAATTTTTGTGAATCAGAAGAGGCCTAGAGAATCATGCATGTACCCCCATTTCAGCATTTCATCTGCTAATTACTTCGGCACGCAGGAGCTATAGGGATAGAATAGGGCATGCCAGCGCTAGGCCGAAACAGCTGTAAGTTTCTGTATATTCTCCAATTGCTAAATATACTTTATACTTGTAACCTTGATTGTTAATATGACATGGTATGTCATAAGCATCTGTATATTGTGGTCTTTGTCATTTTAGTTACAAAACCCTTTAGTGGGTTGAATCCTCATTCCCTAACTCTCTTGCATTATATATATATATATATATATATATATATATACCTGCATGCGTAAACACATGTGTGTGTATGTGTGCACACGTGTGCATATCGTTGTGTTAGTCTCTATTGTAACTGATAATCAGTGTTGGTGTGTGTATGTCTATAGCGATTCGTCAACAGGAACCAGTAGAATCATTACGAGGCTTTAAAAATTGACCAAATACTGGCTTAGTTTTGTCTAATTCCTTTCACTGAACCATTGAAGACGATTCTCCAGCATGGCTGAAGGTCACTGACTGAAATAAAAGAATAAAGACTATAATAATGGTATGTTTGAGTTATGCTATTTTTAACAGCTCCACTATACAGTTACTGATTGTTAATTCCACTGGTTACTATTCTTAAGCCCGTCCTACCTTTATCGCCGTTATGCTTAATTCATTCGCCATTTGTTTATCATTTTACCGCATTTAGAATTATGACTGTAGTCGATTGTTCTTCCGTTATCTCGCTTTATGTGTTCCATTAGCAGTTGGGGAGTTCTTCAATTTGTCATGACTATGTTTAGTGATCCGGCTTTTATTTATACATTGCAACCTAGGCTGACATCTCTATCAGAGAAGCTTATTGGGTTTACACAAACACGAAAACAGAGAAATCACATTTACATAGTGCCACATTCATTGCCAAGAATAAATGAATATAACAAACTTATGCATTACAACAGACATCTCACCGCCTCACAAACACAATCTAGATAGTAGTATGTCGGCTTACTTTTTCTTCAAAGCATATATTCCTTCTGTGACGTCACGCTGGTTAAACTTACTCATATATCTATACATACTTGGGTAGTTTGTTTTCAAGTTTGTTTCAGTACTTCCGTTTGGTGTTGTAGCGAACCGGAATGGTGGCTTTAGAGCGTGTGGATTCATCAGCTGAACAAGAAATATATATAAAAGAAAGATGAAAATATAAGCATAAACAACAACAACAACAATAATCCTTTCTATTATAGGCACAAGGCCTGAAATTTGGGGGGAGAGGACTAGTCGATTATATCGACCCCAGTGTTTCACTGGTACTTATTTTACCAACCCCGAAAGGATGAAAGGCAAAGTCGACCTCGGCGGAATTTGAGCTCAGAACCTAGCGACGGGCGAAATACCGCTAAGCGTTTCGTCCAGCGTCCTAACGATTCTGCCAGCTCGCCACCTTTACAACAACAACAACAACAACTATAACAATAATAATAATAATGATAATCCTTTCTACTGAGGACACAAAGCGTGACACTTGGTGGGAGGAGACCAGTCCATTATATAGACTCCAGTGTTTCACTGGTACTTAATTTATCGACCCCGAAAGGATGAAAGACAAAGTCGACCTCGGCGGAATTTGAACTCAGAACGTAACGACGGGCGAAATACCGCCAAGCATTTCATCCAGTGTGCTCGCCACCTTAATAATAATGATAATAATACTATCATTAATGACTTCTTTTGTTTTCTTTTATTTTAATAAGCAATTAACTACAATAATAAGATTTAGCTAGTCATTTGATATCAATTTTAAGTCAATCAATAATAGTACAGATATACCAAGAACACACATATATATTCACTCCCCAATTTACAGCATTTTCCTTCGCTTTCTTTTGTTTTTATTTTTTATGTTTTTACAGCGATGATTAATAATACTTCACATATTTTTGTGTTCTTTTCACTGATTTACAACTAATTTCGACCCAATTTTTTTCGGAAAATGTTTATTTTCTATTGTTATATTCTTTCTTAATTTCATTATACCTTCCATTTTTGTCCAGTGTTTTTTTTTTCTGGCGTAAAAAGCAAAGCAAATAACGTTTATATAAATAATTAATTCAAGATTGATATTTTCTTCCTGAAAATGAATTTATAGCTTAATGTATTTATTTTTTCCAACACATAAATGACATAAAAACGTTATTTCGGTAGGAAGGAATGCGAAAGAAAATTGCTTTTTTTTTCAGCGTTTTATATTTTTTCTTATTGTTTTTATATTTTTGTAATTTCGTAACTAATTTTTCTCCGTAATTGATTTCTAATTTCTGACCAATGGCTCGTGACGTGACGTATATCTTATGAAGTCAATTAAGGCCTATTTCACTCAGCAATGATCAATAGACATTCGTTGCAATTTTCTAGTGTAGTTGCTAAAAAAATTTGTTAAGCGACAAATCAGATATATTTGTGTCATTATTTAAACATGGTGTATACCAGCCACATGGGCACAGGATGGTCGAATGATTACGAAGTTGACATGCAATCATGAGGTCCCCGATTCGATATACATAAAGGCATATTTAATACGATCGAGCACACTTGGGCGTGAGAAGACCTTTCTTAGATGACATGCGAGAAATTATGTTAGTCTTTTAATGGCGTCATTGGATCGTAGGATGCATACGTTTCTGCGTTCTTCCTCGTCTTACCTACGATCACCAGATCTGTCATTTACCGCCCTATATCATATCAACGAATTCTACTCAATGATGCCCGTCACAACCAAATGAGTTTTCAAAAAACACCGACGAGGAGAAGAATTTTCTCTCGAGACTATTTTCGCAGCGGAAACGTTGTCCACGCCCGAGTTTGTGGATTATGACTTTAGACGTATATGTTTCATTTAACGCTGCTTCGTACGACTTTTAATTCTATCTTGACAAAGCTTTACGCGCATCAACAAACGTAGCGTTTGCTGTTATAATATAAGAGCGGATTATTCTAATTGAGCTGTGACTGAGAAATTTGATGTTTGTCGCTGACGATGCGAAAGAACATTGAAACGCGTGCGTCTTACGACCCGATAGCATCATTCACAACCATATGTGTTGTCACACGTTTTCTAGGAGGAAACTTTTCTCCTGAATCTATTCCCACAATAGTAGGAGACAACTGCGAAGATATTTCAGTATACTGTTACCTCATCAGTAAAACAGAGAGGTGGCCTTATTTGTGAAATTAACGACTGGAGAATCGTTATGTTATGTACAACAATGTACAATGGTTGGTGTAAAAACTAGAATTACTGAGAGATAGAAATTACATAGAGACGCCATCCACATGAAGAAACAATAGCCAAGCTAGTGATAATATATTAGATTCAAAAAGAGTAAAAAATCTAAATAAGATTAATTAAGCAATGAGAAACGTAGTTTGTTTAAATCAAATAATTCAATTAACTCTTCCATCAAAACCGAACTGGGGATAATTCCCCAAAAATGTGAGTGTGAATTTTGGTTTTTCCTGGTTTTCTGAGGTGGTTTATTTCGCATTTACATTGGTGTTACATTTAAGAGATGAAATGTTAAAACATTATAACAACTATTATTTTATCGCCTAAAATATTTAAGCTTTTTGTATGACTAAAGAAGCTAATGAAATCCCTATCTTTCTTCGACCCCTCTTTTGCTTATATTTCCAGTCATGCAACGATAATTGCAAGTGGTGCATTAGAGCGGAAACAGACACGATTTTGAAAGAAATATTCCGTGTTGCCTTTGCATACTTCATATTTCGCTACGTAATGCTTGTTGTTATAAATACTCAACCGAGTGTGTAAAGCGTAGCAACAACGACAACAACAACAACAGCAACAACGACGACGACGGTACTTACATCCACAACAACCACATCAACAAGAATAGCTGTAACAGCAACAGCAACAATAACGACGGTAAGAACAACAGCAGCAATAACAACAACAACAACAACAGCAGCAGTAGCAGCAGCAAAAACAACAACATTGGTAACAGCAACAAAAAGAACAACTGCAAGAAAAACGACACCAGCAACAGCTGCAACAAACGCAGCAGCAGCAGCACCAACAGTAACAACAACAACAGCAGCAGCAGCAGTAGTAAAATCAACAACGGACATAACAGTAATGATCCAGCACCACTAACAATAACAACAATAACAAGAGATAAACCACATCGTGAACAACAACAAAAACAACACTATGAAAACTATGGACGACAGCAAGAGCACCTACGAGATCAACGGCAAGATGCACACCATGTATAGAAGAGCAGAAATTAAAAAAAAAAATAATAGCAAAATCAACAGCATATACAACAAAAATATAAAAGAAAAATCCATATAAACAAGGTAGATAAAAAAAAGCAGTATAATGAACGAAATCAGTATCAAGATTGAACGCAATAACATAAACAACGAAACCACAAAAATGATATGAACTACAACAAAGTCAAGATGAACAACAACATAACCGACAATTTAAACATTGTAATTGTTATCTCGGTGCCGTAGTTATCATTAACATCTACGACCGTCATCACTGTAAAAACCACTTTGTCTGTGAAGGCGCGTGACCAAGTGGTTAATGAATTCGGTTCACGTTCGCGAGGTCGAAAGTTCGATTCGGGACGGCGCATTGTGTTTTTGAGCAAGACACTTTATTTCACATTGCTGCAGTTCACTCAGCTGGCAAAAATGAGTAGTACTTGTAATTCAAAGGGTCAGCCGTGCCACATTCTGTGACACGATGAATCTTACTGAAAATTACGTGAAGGAGTACGCGTGTCTGTGGAGTGCTCAGCTACTTCTACGTTCATTTCAGGAACAGCTAGTTCCGCTGCTCGGATCACTTGGAACTCTTGCCGTCGTAACCGACAGAGTACCGGTTAATCTCTCTGTGGTTCTAGTCAACATGTTAAGATATATATCTTAACATGTTGACTAGAACCACGAACAGCCAGGGTCAGTATATCTCGTATTTGACTGTAAAGGCTGGATATCTTTATCGTTTATCTTTTACTTGTTTCAGTCATCGGATTGCGGCCATCCTGTAGCATAATCTTGAAGAATTTTTAGTCGAATGAATCGACCCCAGTACTTATTTTTTTAAAGTATGGTACTTGTTCTATCGGTCTCTTGGGCCGAGCCATTAAGTTACATGAATGTAAATAAAGCAACACTGGCTGTCAAGCGGTGGTGGTGGGGACAAGAACAGACATAAAAATACACACAGATCTGTATATACGACGGGCTTCTTTCAGTTTCTATGTATCAAATCCACTCATAAGGCTTTGGTCAGCTATAGTAGAAGACACTTGCCAGAGTTGTCACGCAGTGGGACTGAAACCAGAACCATGTGGTTAGAAAGCAAACTTCTTAGCACACAGCCAGTTAACTGTTGTAAGGAGAGGGCGTTAATGCTGGTAAATAACTGAGAAATATGTTGTCAGTTTACAATCGTGAATTCAAACACGCCTTTGGTTAAATACAGATAACGAATAAGAAAAGTTGGTAGTTCTGCAGCTGAGTCGAGTCTGAGTGAATAGTTTCGAGTTTAGTCGTTTTGCTATTTAATAACAGCAATAGAAATAAGAATAATGGCAGCGATACTAACAACAATAACAACAACAGCAGCAGCAATAACAGAGTAAATCAGGAATGTTATAGTGTTTCCATGTTTCTAATTAGACTCTTTTGCAATGTTAGAATAAAAGGTTGTTCATTATTTAACCTCACAGTTCAATAATGTCTCGCCAGTTTTTAGAAAACTATTTAGCTCTTTCATCATTTATTTTCTTTTCAAGATTTTCAAATTTTATTTTTGGCTTGTTTTTTTGATCTTGAGAATATTTCATTGAATCAAACGATTGGATACGGAGACTTATTGATTTTTTTTTCTTGGAAACAAATGGAAACACATGCAGACACATGGAGACGTAATAACCAAGATTGCTTCGATTATCCAACCAGTTGGACATGACATGAATTACGGAATAATATTGTTCGCTCTCTATTTCTTTATATACTTTATCAAGTCAATGATTTATTAATTTTGAATGAGTTCTTTAATAAGGTAGAGTTAAAATATTTATCCACTTGTAATACGTTATCCAGTTGTCCATATTTCGTTTCATTCTGAAGCAAAATACTTCTGAAACTAGTTAGTCAAAGCGTAGCCTGGCGGTTAGAGTCTTTGATTACACGACCATGAAACTGTGGGTTCGAATCATGGAATTAAGTCTGCATTTTGGGGAAATGTTTTACTTTTACGTTGACCCGGTTTGCTTAGCTGGAAATGAGCAACAACCTGTTGCTGGTACATTCTCTTTCTTTCTTTCTTTCTGCCTATCTGTAACATCCTCGATGTTCCACTAGACCAAAGATGCATTTATACTTGCTCACGATTGCACAGGCGCTTAAATCTATTAGCGAAAGCATTGTACATGCTATCAAGTGACACTCGCTTGCGAGTGACGGCTGTAATTTATTTTTTAGTCAAGTTATACCTAATACTGAAATTGTTCTAGAATATGATCCTTTCCTTTGCAGAAAATCAATATTACATTAAAAAATATAAGTTTCGAGTGAATAAACTCTCAATTTCAATTTAAGAACATGGGTAGTTTGTTAAAAGTTTAGCATCTTAACCATAACTTAAATCTACAAGTTCAAAGTTAAGATATTTTATCTAAACCCTTATTGCAGCTCATTAGCAGATACTTCGTTTAACGATTGATAACACATTATAATAATTAAAGATGAATGAAGATAGGATGCTCTGAATTTTTTACTTTTAATCAAACTTTTTATTTTATAGTTTATAAGCAACTTCATAGATGTAAACTTGCAATAATCTTGGATTGAAATTACGAACACTATTAAATTATTCCTTTAAAGCCGTCACTTTTTAAAGTTACACATTGATCTTAAACAGACGAAAGGAATATAATTTTTCCCTTGAATAATTTAAATATTGGTTACGTTTTGACTAACTAGTTGAAAAAGCCTTGTATTTCAAGAGGGGAAACGAGATATAAAAACTTCAAGGCATCTTTCATTAGTGGCTTCTCAGAAGAAAAGATGCGTAAACCAATCGAAGAATAAAAAACCAGTCTGAAGTCCCGCTTCACCAGGAGAGTAACTTTTATAATGGAAAATTTCGATTTTTACGACGGAAAGATTTTTTCTCTTGAATAATTTCGTTAACAATATCTACTTAATAACGACGACGAATAATTCTGCTACGAATAATAGCATTACTTATATGAAATAATAACAGTCTTAATAGAATTAGTATTGAAAATGTTAAGATTAGGTTAAGCTGATAAATTGTGGGTAGGAAAAAGATATGGTGTCTTCGGATTGATCTTGGAGAGAGAGAGAGAAAGAAGAACAAAGGGAGATAGATAGATAGCTGGAGAGAGAGAGGTGGGGAGAGAGAAAAAGTAGAGAGGGAGATAGATAGATAGATGGAGAGAGAGAGAGAGAGAGGTGGGGAGAGAGAAAAAGTAAGAGAAAGGGAGATAGATAGATGGAGAGAGAGAGATAGAGAGAGAGAGAGAGAGAGAGAGAGAGAGAAAGAGAGAGAGAGAGAGAGAGAGAGAGAGAGAGATGGGATTTGTTTTCAACAGTCAAAAAATGTTCTTTATCTCTCCCTCAAAAAAAATTCAGTTTTCAAATAGATCTTACTAATTTATCTATAAATCAATTGGGAAACTTCATTATAATTTTTATAATGCAGAAAACCACTAGTTTTTCCAGAATAATTGCATTTATTTGTGATTTTTAACGTTGACAGAACGGAAAGTTTTTTTTACAAAACGTAAAGTTGCGAGTGAGAGAAACTCTAGTTTCCTCGGAATAATTCCTTATCTTAATATTGATTTCAATCTTGGTACAAGACCAGCAATTTTGAGGGAGGGTGCTCAAGCTACTTATTTTATTGACCCTGAAAGGTAACAGGCAGAGTTGACCTCGGTGGGATTTGAACTCAAAGTGCAAAGGCGGACGAAATTTCACTAAGCGTTTTTTCGCGGCATGCTAACGATCATGCCGACTCGTCGCCTTCAATTCCTTATCTTAATATTGAAAGCAAAAACGTACGAAATATCAATCCCGTACGTGTTTAACTAAGGAAATAGTAAACATCCACTTCGCTTACGAATGACCATGGAATTGCACCTAGAAAGTTCCCTTCCGGGGCAATAGTCCGGATAAGGTTTTTTTCTGGAAACCATCAGTCACCCATGCCTACAAGACTTCCCTCACCATGCAACAGATGTTATCCAAGGGAAAGACAAAGGGGCTGATACAGCTTGGCATCAGTGACCTCGTAACTCATTTCTACAACTGAGTGAACTGGAGCAACGTGACAAAAAAATAAGGGTCTTGCTCAAGAACACAACATGCAGTTCAGTACAGGAATCGAACTCTTCACTTCACGATTGTAAGACCGACGCTCTAACCACTGAGCCGTGATCCTAAGGAAATACCAGTACGAGAATAAGTAAATTGCATTTTATTTCAGAAGAGAGGTATTTCCAACGTTTTACTGTAATTAATTAACGATCATAATGTCTTCATATGAAGAAATACAACGCTCCAGCACCAAAATATCGTTTGGCTTGTTGGTTTCTCTAGGCACGCTATTCATGGTATCGAGATAGATATACATATGTGTATATATATATATATATATATATATATATATATATATATATATATATATATATATATATATATATATATCGAGAAGTATATTTGCCACGTAAATATGGCGGATCCATAGGAGACGATGCTACTGTTATTTATAGCCTCAGGAAGACATCTCATCCAGCTGGCTAACGACACACAGTGTGTCGTTAGCCAGCCGGAGGAGATGTCTTCCTGGGGCTATAAGCAACAGTAGCATCATCTCCTATGGGTTCGCCATATTTATGTGGCAAATATAATTCACGATTCCGTGCTGCTACTGTTTACGTCTCGGTCAGAGATTTATTATTGCTATATATATATCTATATATATCTATATATATATATATATAATCATAAATATACATGGATTAGCATTGAGTTGCTTCTCCAACATACTGAAAATTTAGAAATAGCAGTATGTTGGAGAAGCAACTCAATGCTAATCCCTGTATATTTATGATGATAAATGGTTTTACCGATAAAGGTTTTTTCATACTGAACTACTTGGCAAAATTGTTAATTATTAATTCTATTATTAATTGACGATTCCCTGCCCTTATTCTTGTATATTATATATATATATATATAT
>NC_142929.1:144958691-144971191 GCF_046866305.1 Octopus bimaculoides | reverse complement strand
ATATATAATTTTTTTTTTTTAACAAAAAAGATTCGAAAATAAGAATACACAGAAAAGACGTACGTACAGATACGAACATATACGAAGATGCACATTAGCTGTTTGTATTGAAATATAAAAGTCCACTTCTACGACTGCTTCAGTCTTTGTAACCAGAACAGTGAACAGAAATCGAAACCTCCAGGAGTTGAAACCATATATTTGCTAAATCCGTTTTTCTCTCATGCAGATTACCATTTTATCTTTAAGGTATTTCATGAATGAGCATGTACGTAAGTATGTATGTATGTATGCATGTATGTATGTATGTATGTATGTATGTATGTTCGTATGTTACTATCTGTTTGTCTATCTACCAGTTTATCTATTAATTTGTTTTCCCTCTATCTATCTGAATGCCTTTCTATGTATGCATGTATATGTATGTATGTATATGTGTATGTATATGTGAAATCATATATGTGTGTGTAAAGAGAAAAAGTGACAAAGAGGGAAGAGATACGCACACATATATATTCGTACTATATATGAATTCATGGATATACGCTCACACACACAAATATATACCTGCATACACATACGCACTAATATACATATATACACACAATTTTAAGCATATTAACTTTCAACGAGTTTGCTGGAAGGAAACAACAGATAGCAGCTAATTGCAGTTCATACATAAAATAATTATTTCGAGTCATTTAGGTATAAAACTAAATTCAGGCTCACGCTTTAATTCCAAATGTGAAGCCTGCTAAATTAATATTAATGGTAAGCTTATTAATACTTACGAAAAGGAAATTAGATTTACTTTGTATTCTTTATGTGTTGATGAAAATATTTTCCTATGTTATTTTAGCTGTCAAATATTTCAAATAAAATTATTGTTTATCTATCAGATTATTCTCAACTTAATAGTGATATTAATACATAAAGATTTTTAACTCGAAAGAATATGATGAAAGAATATTCTGAAATCCGGTTGAAATATTCCACCCCTCTTTTTTTTATGCAGGTTACCATTTACTTCTGTTGAAAATGTTGCTATGGAATTACGTCAAAAGTGTTTATCTGGCAGATTTTTATCATCATCATCATCATCATCATCATCATCATCATTATTATTTTGAATTGAAATTCCGCCGAAGTCAACCTTGCTTTCCGCCCTTTCGGGGTCAATGAAATAAGTACCATTTCAACTCTGGGGTCGGTGTAATCGGCTTACCCCTTACCCGAACATGCTGGCCTGTTATTATTATTATTATTATTATTATTATTATTTTGAATTGAAATTCCATCGAGGTCGACCCTGCCTTTCGCCCTTTCGGGGTCAATGAATTAAGTACCATTTCAACACTGGGGTCGATGCAATCGGTTTACCCCTTACCCGAACATACTGGCCTATTATTATTATAATCATCATCATCATCGTCATCATCATCATCATCATCATTATTATTGTTATTCTTACTAAATGAGGGCGCATGGCTCAGTGGTTAGTGTGTTGCATTACCGAACTGGCGATTATGATACCAATTCTTAGACCGGGTAGTGCGTTGTTTTCTTGAGCAAAACACTTCCTCTCACGTTGCTCTACGATCACTTAGACTCTTGTCGTTTGGGGGTCACCATGCACCTGTTCAGGAAATGTCGATTTGATGAAGAGAAGGGAGCTAATGTTCGGCACGAACATTTTATCACAATAAACGAATCATTTGTGCAGGTAGTTTGGTAAAATCTGAACGCCCATACGTCGTCTTCGACGTGTGAGTCCATCATTATTATAATCATCCCAACTTTTATTATATAAAATACATCTCATCTACCTCCACTACCACCACTGCTGCTGCCAACACCATCATCATTACTATTTTAAAGAAATTACTGTTATTATTATAAAAGAAATCCTGATCATTATTATAAAAGAAACTACTATCATCATTAAGGTTATTATCTTTCATCATCAAGATTATTATCATTATTATAGTTACCAATGTTAATTTTTGTGGTTACGTAAAAAAGATATTTCCGTTTTTGTTTACGCAATCATGAGCATTGATTCTATTATTTGTCAGGTCACCCACACAACAGTAGGATGGTGGTGTAATCCAATATTAGATATTATCTTCGATTTTTCAATATTCTATGACAATTATTACAGTGTCGTGTTTATTGAAAATACACATGAGATTTAGAGTCGACTAAATTGGAAAAAAAATACTGTAATAATCTAACCAGTAGTTCGTACTCACATGCTTCCAGTTTACAGTGTCTTTATAGAGATGGAAAACTTAGACTGATGTGCTGTTGGTAGATCCGTATACAGTTTTATACAGAGAATAGTTTGTATTTCTCTCGTTAAAATATTTTATTATTTATTGTTGAACATCCTCTCTCTTTTGAGAAACTCTGAAGATATTTCAATGATAAGTACCAAATGAATCAAAAGTCCATTAACTGGGACTGCTACAAGATACAGTGATAATGTAAAGTATTAGTAGTAATCATTTGGTTGATATCACATATCAGTATTTATCTTGTTATGGACGGCAGACCTCAATGACATTGGTGGGCGAGTAGCTACCAAGTTATTAAGTTTCTCATGTGATATGACGTGAGATAATAATATTAGCTTGTCCTGTAAAACTTTATAAGTATTGATTTTTGAGATTGGTATGAACGTAATTTACTTGCCATAATCGGTAGTACAGTCACCTAAAACAAAATCAGTAGATGCGTGATTCGAGATACGCGGTGGAGTTAGTTTTATTCTAGTTCCTGTCTTGGACTATAATCTTCAGTCTTTCTAGTTCACTAAGCACAAATATATACACACACATGCTTACATGCACAAATATTTTATATCTGTCTATCAATACATACACACATCCATCCATACATAAATAAATACATACATACATACATACACACACACACACAACACATATATGTATATGAATAATTATGCACACATGTTTCATAGAAGCGTTATAAGAGCTTGTGAGATTTTAAAATTATATAACTATTTACAAAACAATATATTCCAATAAGAACTTATATCTAAACGCTATAACATATTCTATCAAGGCAGCAAATAATATAACAAGCGCCATTGTACTTTCAAAGTAAAACAAATTCAATAGGACAGTGACAAAGTGCAGAGGCATTAGGATGAGGGGGGTAATCCTATTTAGCACAACGTAACCAATGAACTTCCTCATCAGCTGCCTCTCAGATATCAGTGTCATTTCGTCACTGTATACAGGGAGAGAGAGACAGAGAGAGAGAGAGAGAGAGAAAGAGAGAGGGAGGGGGAAAGAAAGAATGAAAGGTATCATCCTGTCACTGTGGATACGGTAGTACTTTTAATATTTAACGGTAACAAAGTGGAACAGTCATTCACTGTGATAAATGAGATCTTGAGAAATTGGAAGTGTTAGCTTAGCTTACAGTACCCAGTTCTACCGCTTTTATAGTTTAGATAGATAGATAGATAGAAAGAGAGACAGAGAGGAGAGAGAGAGAGAGAGAGAGAGAGAGAGAGAGAGAGAGAGAGAGAGAGAGAGAGAGAGGGAGAGAGAGAAAGAGAGAGAGAGAGAGAGAGAGAGAGAGAGAGAGAGAGAGAGAGAGAGAGAGAGAGAGGGTGGATGGGTGGTAGGAGAGTTCTGATTTGTGGAAGTATTTACAGATAAATATATTGCTAAGCCAAACGACTACAAAGTCAGATTACTACGCTTTATTTTTGTAGTTTTACATCTTTACACGTATTTCCACACTTTGTAACGATCTTTAATTTTCACATATGTAGTAATATTAAGAAATTAGAAAGCATTTCTAATTAACCCATGCTCATCTTCATTTTGAAAGTGCTTATAAGAAAATACAAATACCAAGTGAAAATGTGAAGGTCGGTCTATGTTACAGCCTGATTAACTAATATCTTATTTCTTTATTGCCCACAACGGGGCTAAACATAGAAGGGAAAAACAAGGACAGATAAAGGGAGTAAGTCGATTACATGACCCTAGTACGTAACTGGTACTTAATTTATCGACCCCGAAAGGATGAAAGCAAAGTCGACCTCAGCGGAATTTGAACTCAGAACGAAATACCGCTAAGCATTTCGCCCGGCGTGTTAACGGTTCTGCCAGCTTGCCGGCTTTAGATATTAACTAATATCTATCTATCTATCTATCTATCTATCTATCTATCTATCTATCTATCTATCTATCTGATCAAGGTTACCGTGGTCTTTTCCGTAGGCTTTTCTTTCCACGGCTAAACCTAAACTGTCCTCCTCTCTTTTTACACGAGAACATTACTGTGTGATACACGATCCCTATTGATCGGCCTTTTTTTTTTCTCGATCCCTTTTGATCGAACTCCCCCTTTTTCCCTTCCTACGATCCCTTTTGATCGACACCACCCCTTTTTTTTTCTTCTTTCCCCCTCCCAAAAAGAAAAGCTCTACATTGTATTCGTCCCATCTTCGTTGAGCCCTGTGTGGCTAATAAAAGAAATGTATCTCTCTATCTATCTATCTATCTATTTTCTGTCCGTCTATCTATCTATCTATCTATCTATCTATCTATCTATCTATCTATCTATCTATCTATCTGTCTATCTGTCTGTCTGTCTCATAATATAGGTTCACCCAGTTCAATTTAAAACTTACACAAACAACAAGTACTTAGGACTTCACGTGTATTTCTGTTCGTGTATTGTAGTTTTATACCAAGTGTTACACAGAGCATATTTAGAAACGAGAACAAAGTATGACTGATTATTTATGAGATATTATATTAATTACATACAAGATATGTAATTAAATATTTTTATCTTAGAAACAATCTCTCATGTTTTGTTTTGTTTTATTCACACACTAACATACATGCACACACTCTTTCGAAAATGAAATAGCTTTCATGTTTTTGGTCTCTCTCCTGAAACAAATCGATGGAATTTTCATATGTAGCCAGTTAAAGTTTAAGATATGGCACTCGCTGTGAGTCCAAACCCCAAATACAAGAGTCGATTGAGTGAGAGTCAGACAATCCCATCCACCCACCAGGTTAACAGCATTAGGATGCAGTGGCAACCTGATCCATCTTTTCGTGTCTGTGATGTGCCGTTTCTAGTGCACAAGACTGAGCTGGGTATATGAGGATCCCAGGCTACCCAGATTGCAAAATCCAGCTCTTGACTTGTGTAGCGTGACTCTCAGGAGTACAGAAGGTGTTTGGCTGCAGAAACTGCCCGAATGATGTGAATTAAACAATAGGCCCCTGCCAAGGGTAACATTCGAGATTTATTGCTAGTTTTACTTCCTACTTCTTTTCTTCCACTCTCAGAGAGGCCATACCTCTTTAGCTGGGGTTTAATAACCCTGAACAAAGGCCATCAAAGGTACTATTAACCGAGGACTCGTGTCAGGCAGATTAGTCAGCTTTAACCTAGTAAATGTAGTTAGTATGCAGTAATGGTATACAAGAATGTGCTACATGGCTTGCTGCGCAAAATAGCAAAAACATTTCGAAAATATAATTTCAGTAGGAAATACACCAGTATCATTACGATGGTCACTATTTTCCCTTGCCTCACATTTTCTCTTCCTCTTTCTTCTCCTTCCTGTTCTTATTCTCGCCGTTGTTTTGCAAATAGCACAAAGCTATCTTATGTATATCCTCCATAATAATAAATACAACTAAACCAACAATGATTCTTTTCAGTATAGGCACAAGTCCTGACATTTTTGGTGGGAGGTGTCTGTCGTTTATATTGCCCCTCCCCCGACTGCTTGAATGCTACGTATTTTATCAACCCGAAAAAGGAGTGAAAGGCAAAGATGAAAGACGATCCCGGCGGAATTTGAAGCCAGGACGGGAAAGCCGGTGGAAAATGTTGCAAAGCATTTTATCCAGCATGTTAACGATTCTGCCAATTCGCTGCCTTAACAACAACAACAACAACAACAACAACAACAACAACAACAACAACAACAACAACAACAACAACAACAACAACAACAACAACAACAACAGCAACAACGACAGCAGCAGCAGCAGTAGCAGCTGCAGCAACAACAACAATGACAACAACAGTAACACAATTACTACACAAAGAATGATAATTAGATTAACCATAGCGATAATTCTATATAAAATATGTGAAAATGATAAAGATATCTATAGAAATATTTACCATTTGCACATATTCTATTCTGTTCATGGTCTTGTTTTGTTCTCATTTTTTTTTATCATTGGTTACCAGCAAGAATTAGAACCAAAAATATGCCCCCAAGGACTGCCATACAACGTCAAGTACAACCTATATTTGCCGTGTATCTGAAAACATTGTGAAATAAAATGTGATATATTTCTTACAATGTCAAATGGTTCATTTATTTGGGGGCCAGCCAGCATATGTGGCAAAGCATTGCGACTGGATAGACATCGTCTGCCAATTGCTTTTCTCTGATTAATATATCACGTCGCCTTCTATAATGCCAGCTTATTTAAACTGGCCTTTTTCTGGCAACTAGCACTTACTGTTTGTGAATTGTTTCATTTGGCAGTAATATTGGCGTTGTGTTAATATCTAAGACTTTTCACCGACGTCGTCTGCTTGCTTTTCAATTTTACTCTTCGCTATCTTCACACGTGTTTGCATGTAAAGCACAATATAAATACAGAACACATACAGAGCGTTTCAGACAGACTTACTATCAGTTTTACAGAAGAGAAAAATGGAGAGTTAGAAGCAGAACTACAGTCCTAAAAGCCTCGATTAATCCATTCAGACGTTTTGATGTTACGAGTTAAGTAAAAATATAACATATTAGATAGAAACTCATTATATTAAGTACGAAATGTTTCATTTTCCATCTCGGGGAGTACGTTGCGGAAAATGAAATTGGTCAAATGTGACTAGAAGCCATATATTTTCTACGTCAATTTAGAGCATTTTAGCTATTTGTATAGAATGAAAGAGAAAAAGAGAAAAAGAGAGAGAAAGATGAAAAAAAGAATGCTATGGACGAATGCATCTGATTTAATAGACATGTATAAGAAAATGGCAGAGAGTGCTGGAATTATTACTACTTGTTTGGTATAGACATTCTTTGCATTTGACAGGAAATTATATAAAAATGAAAGAAAAGAAAGCGAAATGTGTTATGTGGTTTGTTAGTTTAGAAGCATTACCAAAGAAATGCTGTGAGCCGTTCTTTACATATTTACATTACTTCAACTGGCAGTAGTTTATTATGTCATCAAAATCCAAGCCAAAATATTATGCAGGAAAGTTATTCTTCATTTTTAGTTATAATAAAGTTACAAAGACGAATTCTAAAACGCAAATGTTTACAAGTATTTTAACATTCGATAAGAAATCTATCTATCTATCTATCTATCTATCTATCTATCTATCTATCTATCTATCTATCTACCTACCTACCTACCTACCTACCTACCTACCTACCTACCCGTGGGCATATGGCGTAGTGGTTAAGAGTGCGGACTACTAACCCCAAGATTCCAAGTTCGATTCCAGGCAGCGACTTGAAAAATATTATTATTATTATTATTATTATTAATAATAATATCGAAAAATACCTTAGAAATGAGAACTCAGGTTCGAAATTTCTCCAAGACACATGATGAAGGCTGGAGGGTATATTAGCCGAAACGTTGTGTTAACAACAAACAAGATGAGGACAAATATCCGTCAATTGTAAATAATGTACATAATTCCTCATCTCTTAAATATAGAACTGTACTGGATAGAAGGATGAGAAAGTTGATGACGCTGCATGGGGTGCTAGACCCTAAAGCAAACGTAAACAGACTGTATATAAAAAGAAAGAATGGTGATAGAGGACTGGTTTGTATAGACCATTGTATAAGGAGTGAAAAGAGAACGCTTGCCGAGTATTTGATAAATAGTAATGAAGACCTGCTGCAATATGCCGCGAAAGATATGGGTGTAAATGCAGATGAAATGATGGGCAACGAAGTGTTTAACCAAAGAGCTGAGGAGAAGAGAAAAGATCATCTTTATGAAATGAGAATGCATGGGCAGTTTGAAAGAAATACACAAGACGTTAAGGATAATACAGCATCTTGGGCATGGCTTGAGTGAGGTGATTTGAAGCGTACCACCGAAAGCCTAATCATTGCTGGACAAGATCGGGCTCTCACTACCAATTCAGTGAAGTAATGAAAGACGGAGGAATTACCAGATCTCATCGGCAGCATTGTCTGGAGCCACATGGCCGACTGGTTAGAGCAGCGGATTCGTGGTCGAGGGATCGCGGATTCGAATCTCAGACCGGACGATGTGTGTGTTTATGAGCGAAACTCCTAAGCTTCACGCGGCTCCGGAAGAAGGTAATTGCGAACTTCAGCTGACTCTTTCGTCACAACTTTCTCTCGCACTTCCCTCCTGCATCTAGCAGCTCGCCTGCGACGGATCGACATCCCATCCAGGTGGGGGAACCAATGAAACCGGGGAACCGGCCCTTATGAGCCAGGCATGGCTCGCGAAATAACGAAAAACAATAACAACATTGGCAGCAATGTATTGAAAAACAAGTTTAAAGAGACTATTTAGTGGTGCCACACTACTACTACTACTACTACTACTACTACTACTACTACTACTACTACTACTACTACTACTACTAACAAAGGTAAATTTCGTTCCTGATTAAGCTTTTTAATAATACACACTCACGCTCATACATACATACATATATACATACATACATTAATTGGCACTCCGTCGCTTACGACGTCGAGGGTTCCAGTTGATCCGATCAATGGAACAGCCTGCTCGTGAAATTAACGTGCAAGTGGCTGAGCATTCCACAGACACGTGTACCCTTAACGTAGTTCTCGGGGATATTCAGCGTGATACAGTGTGACAAGGCTGACTCTTTGAAATACAGGTACAACAGAAACAGGAAGTAAGAGTGAGACAAAGTTGTGGTGGAAGAGTACAGCAGGGTTCGCCACCACCCCCTGTCGGAGACTTGTGGAGCTTTAGGTGTTTTCGCTCAATAAACACTCACAACGCCCGGTCTGGGAATCGAAGCCACGATCTTATGACCACGATTCCGCTGCCCTAAGCACTGGGCCATTGCGCCTCCACACATGCATATATACATTCATACATACATACATACGTACATACATATTTTTGCGCGCGCTTGTTTGTGTAAAAGCAGTATGGTTTCGTAACCACAAGGTACTGAATTCAATCTCACTGCATGATGTCTTGAGTGATTGCCATTTCCTAGAAACTCGATTTGAGCCAAACCGTGTGAGAGAAAAATGTGTTGACGGAAACTGCATAGAAAGCCGTCAGACTAATTGTTCCTGCAATTCAAAGAAGTACAGTTTTGTTACACCGTCATGTTGATTATGTTGAAGAATTACGTTAAAGGAATACATGTCTGTGGAATACTCAACCGCTTTATTATTAATTCATGGGTACGCAATTCAGTCTATCGAAAAACTACATTCTTTGATTCCTTTATTTGTTTCAGTCATTTGACTGCGGCCATGCTAGAGCACCACCTTTAGTCGAACAAATCTTTGTAAGTCTAGTACTTGTCCTATCGGTATCTTTTGCCGAACTGCTAAGTTACGGGGACGTAAATACACTAACATCGGTCGTCAATCGATAGTGGTGGGACAAAGACAGACACAAACGTATATATGCATACATACACACACACACACACACACATGCATATATATATATATATATATATATATACGACGGGCTTCTTTCAGTTTCCGTCTATCAAATCCACTCACAAGGCTTTGGTCGGTCCGAGACTATAGTAGAAGACACTTGCCTAAGGTGCCACGCAGTGGGACTGAACCCAAAACCATGAGGTTTTTAAGCAAGCTACTTACCACACAGCCGCTCCTGCGCCTAAACCTAACGGCGGACGAAATACCGCTAAGCATTTCTCCCGGCGTGCTAACGATTCTGCCAGCTCACCGCCTTCTTCACAATCGAACAACGTTGGTGCCTCGCTAAAAGGGACTTACCCACGGCTGATAACTAATAGGGGAATTAACTCTTTGTTCCCTTTTGGAAAATATAATTTTTCACCTTGTTTCGTTCCGCTTCTTTCACTAAATACAGAGCAAACCAGGTTCTATAGACATCTCCAGCATAAATGAAGTTATGCGCTTCTAACCACTATCTCTGAAGTGTCGTTAATATAATAGTTAACGCGAAACGCACGTCGACATTCTGACCAGTTAAAGACCATAACGAGGAATATTCTGCTCGACGATACACTACCCACCAAACACATATAAGCATGAGAGGCTTCTATACAGTTTCCGTCTACAAAATTTACTCACGCGGGTATTGGAGAAGTCACTTGGCTCATGTGCCTTGTATTGGTACTGAACTTGTGATTACTTGGCTACAAAACGAGCTAGTTTACCCACACAGCCATACCTGCATACACACACACGTACGCACACATGCACACACACATACACACACGTACACACACACACATGTACACATACACATGTACACACACACACGCTCACACATACATACACACACAACACTCACATACACACACACACACGCTCTCTCTCTCTCTCTCTCTCAGGCAATCTCAAATTAGAGAAGACTCATGTTCTCTCTGGAAAATTCTTCAAACAATAAGTATTAATTATGTTGAAGAATATATTCATAGCAGTGTCTTTGAAAGCTAACAGCCTTGATTGGGAATTCTTGGAAATAACGCAACTTTTTAAGCATTGCTATGAGATATTGAAAAATATTGAAAAATATTGCTTTTGTGAATAGATTTTAAAATAGCAACTGGGCTCTCAACATCTGAGGAGTAATGGCAACTGTTTTGTATATGTGGTTATATAGGAACAAATGAGGTGTTTGTTGAAAGTGGGGAAAAATATTTATGAACATATATATTAATGAACATAATAATTTGCAGAGACGAAAAGTTTTTCTTTATATTTTAACGATTCAGATCGAAATGGGAGTCGACAATCCAATTAAAGCGCATCCTCTCTATACTTAATCAGCAGGAAATTGGACCTAAAGAGGTAATATGCCTGTCTGTCTATCTATCTATCTATCTATCTACCTATGTTTCTCTTTTTATATATTCAAGAGATACATAAACACATATTCATATATGTATATAAACATATATATATGTGTGTGTGTGTGTGTGTGTGTGTGTGTGTGCATATATATGTATATGTAAGCATCTATGCATATGTATACGTACATACATACATGTACACACACACATACACGCGCATACATACACAGGCATATATAGATACTTATAAACATGGATGCGTATATATATATATATCTTTTTTCTTTCTATATATATATATATATATATATATATATATATACATATATGTATGTATATATATATATGTATATTTATATATATGTATATGTATATATATGTATATTTATATATATGTATATGTATGTATATATATGTTTATATATACATATGTATATATATGTATATATATATGTGTATGTGCGTATATATATATATATATATATATATATATATATATATATATATATGTTATCTGATGCTTTTCAATTAGCCAGATGCTATCCACTACGATATTGTAGTTGACAGCAAACAGCCTGTTAAAGGCAGCTGATTCTCCGATATTCAGTTGGTAATTCAGACAGATATCCAATTTAGAGATAACTCGTTAGTTTTGTTTATTAGCTACCAGCTAATAAATAAGTAAATAACACTCGTACGTACACAGTTACAACACTATTATCATCATCATGATTATCATCATAAACATTACCAACATCGTCGTTATTATTATTATTATTATTATTATTATTATTATTATTATTATTATTATTATTACCATCATCAATATGTTACATTAATAAAAAAGTAACAAAAGCGATTTATTATATAAGTGATTAATAGCAATTTCGCGCTTTTGATATAATAACAGCCACAGAATATCCGCCTCTCTCTTTCTCGTTACGAAGCCGTAACGCGAAACAAAAGACTAAAAATAAACACAGAGCAAACAGGGAGAATTTTCCAAGTTAGAATATTTTCTATAATTCATTTTTCTATGAGGCAGACATATTAGTTTAGAATTTTTTTTTCATTTTATTTTTGTTGTGTTTTTTTAATTAGTTGTTTTATTGCAGCATCTCGTTATTAGTTATTAGTCTTCATGTTGTTGTTTTGCCCACATAATGGGAGCTAATTAATCAAAAAGAGGAAATCCAAATAAATTAGAGAGAAAATGGGAAAGACTTCATTAATAATAATAATAATAATGATAATAATAATAATCATGCTAGCGATTCTGCCAGTTCGCCGCCTTGATATTAATAACAACTATAATCCCCCCCCCCCCCACCAATGCCCTGGGAACAGTGAGCAAAAATCTCGAGAAATACACGGAACAAATAGGGGCTGCAAT
>NC_142929.1:144956792-144958191 GCF_046866305.1 Octopus bimaculoides | reverse complement strand
CTAAGAAGGAAGGAAGTTCCAGAGGACTAACGTTTTGAGGAATAACAGAGATAAAAGAAAACAAGAAAAAAAAAAACGTGAGGACGTAGTACATGCAAAGTATTAATGAGACGCTCAGAGAAGGAAACTAAGAGTGGTTGTTTTACATTTCGAGTATTGCTCTTCTTCGGAAATTGGAGATATAAGAAAGTCTAAAAGAAAAGGAAGAATGAAAAAAATGGCCAACAGTCCACGTGTAGTTACATTGTATATATATATATATATATATATATATACGACGAGCATATTTCAGCCTCCGCCTACGACATCCACTGAAAAGGCTATGGGTAGCTTGAGGGAAACTTTCGCATGGTGCCACACAGTGAGACTGAAGCCAGAACCATGTGGTTGGAAAGCAAACTTCTTAACACACAACCCGCCTCACCTTTTTTATTAAAAGGTGAGGCCAAAGTTATTTAAAAAAGGCGATGGATATACTTATGGGCTTCTACATACTCAGCGAGTGGACGTCGAAAATTTATTGTGTTGATTCCCCAAGAAGCAAAACGTTCATGATGTATCAATGAGGATGGAAATATTCAACTGGTTGCATATTCCAGGACAGTTTCCTGTTGGTCGATATTCTATCACTTTGATATCTATAAAGGGAAATATTTTTTCAGTCTTTACCAAATTGCATTCGAATAATCTATGTACAGGAAACAGTGTCCAGAATTTTCTCAGGTTTACCATAACGTTTATGGTGATCCGCGGATATTAAGTGGATCATCTTGTCGTTAATTTTCGCGAGTTGGTTGTTGCAGGGTCTGCTATTTTATAATATATGAGACAGGGGAATCGATGCATTAAGAAATACAAATGGGAATAATGAATCACCTTTTAATTTCAACCTTTACCAGCATCTCTTGGTCACATGTCAGCTTGACCTGCGAAACTATCATCTTGAGAAAGGATGCTAAATTATCAATATTATTGTTGTTGTTGCTGTTGTTTTTGATATTACACTTTCGTATCGCTTTTTGTGTTGCGTCCGCGCACACGTCCCTACGTCTTGAGCATTGCAACCAATAAAAAATAGTATCATTATAATAGCCTCCACCACCATCTTCCTTAATTAACTAATTGATTAATTACTGCTCACCGATAATTTTTTTGATTATTATTAATTTTTTTGTCCTTTTATACAATTTATATAAACACCTACTGCGTTGTGCCCTGTTGTTTTGTATAAATCCCATTGACATTTAGCCTGTAGTAGTAATAGTAGTAGTAGTAGTAGTAGTAGTGGTAGTGGTGGTGGTAGTAGTAGTAGTAGTAGTAGTAGTAGTAGTAGTAGTAGTAGTAGTAGTAGTGGTGGTGGTAGTGGTGGTAGTAGTAGTAATAGTAGTAGTAGTAAGGT